>NC_090736.1:33952019-33954519 GCF_036898095.1 Palaemon carinicauda
GTAATAGGGATCAGGTATATGTGATTGAACTGGTGATTACGACAGACTGAAGAAGAATTGTACAGAGGAATAAGAATGAGGGAAAATGTTGGTAAAATGTGGCCATAGATTATTCATACAAGAGAGAAGAAACGTACATTTAAATCAGGTAGGGAATTTCAAGTACTTGCGACATGTCTTTAGCAAGGAGGGTTTTTTTAAGGATGATCATGAATGGCAGAGACAAGGGATAGTGACATTATCCTATCAAGCAGGACAATGCCCAAGAGACTGACCTTATATACATATGATAGGCACCTATGCTCCCTGTCCATCAAAACTAAGACTAGGAAGGGCTAGGCAATGGCTGCTGATGCCTAAGCAGGTAAACCTATTGGTTCCCCAAAAGCCCACATCCTTAGCTCACAGGGATGGTGAGGTTGCAACTACTAAAGAAATTAACGATTTAGAGCCAAAAAGTACCATGCTAACTTCATTGAATACAGGCACGAAGAGAAATAACTATAATGTAAAACTAATATAAAACTGCATGGCAATAGGAAAGGAGGATTAAAAAAGGAAATCAAGGTGTGAACTAAAAATGGATATCCGCGAATTAATTCATTTACGAAAAGGAGAATTAAATTTGCAAACTATATCAAGAAGATTTTTCCATTTCATCTTCATTTCAGGGAGAGGGAAAAAAATCTCATCCTCATTTCCTTCTTCTATTTGTGTTTGTAATGTTCATCTCTGAGAGAGAGAGAGAGAGAGAGAGAGAGAGAGAGAGAGAGAGAGAGAGAGAGAGAGAGAGCGGGTTGGCTGATGAGTTTTGGGAATTTAAATGAGAATTAATGTAATATACAAAGAATAGATGTATATTACCAGAATTGTTTTCTGAGTGGCGCAATGTTCACACACACATATATACTGTATATATATATATATATATATATATATATATATATATATATATATATATATATATATATATATATATATATATATATATATATATATACTATATATATATATATATATATATATATATATATGTATATATATATATATATATATATATATATATATATATATATATATATGCATACGCGCATATATACACATGTACATATATACTGTATGTATGTATATATGTATATATACTGTATACATTAACATGCATACATACAAATAGTCACACACACGTACACACATACACACACACACACACACACACACACATATATATATATATATATATATATATATATATATATATATATATATATATATATGTGTGTGTGTGTGTGTGTGTGTGTATGTATATAGACGTGTATGAGTGTGTCTGTTCCTTTAACAAAGATGTATTTGTTTGGAGGAACACTTAGTAAAAACAATAGTAAATAGTTTCTGATAGTTTACTCTTGAGAGTTAATGAAATTGATAAGGAACCAGTAAATTATATTTTCTGTTGCTAAAGGCAATTCGTAAAAAAGAAATCAGTCATATGCTAAGGTGTTATAAAAAGTAAATGAAGTCAACTACTAAAGTTAAGGTTGGCAATTAAACCCCACATGCAAGCAATACAGCATTCTTTAAACACAACGTTATAATGAACGAAATTAATCACTATAAATGTGGTAAAAGATGAAGTTCTGTACTAACGAAGCCTATGGATGTAAATGAATGTTGATTATCGAAACAGTTTTACAGCATTGGATTTCAGATCAAGTAATGCTACTCCTTTGAATGACAGTCCGGGTCATTGCCCAACCACCCATCCTGAAACGATCGAGTTTGGAATCCTTTGAGAAAGTGCCCTTCATTTCCGGTTTCATTTACACTGAATGATTATTCATCTCTCAAATTTTAGATTTAATGATGAGAATTTTTAGTATGTAATCAACAGCTTGGAAAAAATTAAATTTACGGTATCAACTATATTCAAGAAAAAATATAAAACGTAGGAAATGTGTTTTTCGGGGAATAACGCTGAGAGAATTAAAGTTTTCTTAAATACTAGGGTACGTGACCCGTCAAATATGACGGCTATATTATAACACACATAGATCCAACACTTCCCACCCCCTCCCCCGTTCCTATTATCAAGTTTGACTCTAGGGATACCCTCTCTCACCAGGGTATGACTACTCCCTCTACCCCTTACCCGAGGGGATGGGAAGAGACTAAGCAGTCATGAGTTTGGCAATGGCGCTTAGCACGACGGTATATATATATATATATATATATATATATATATATATATATATATATATATATATATATATATATATATATATACATATATATATACATATATATATATATATATATATATATATATATATATATATATATATATATATATATATATATATATATATAGTCAGACACTTGCTTTTTATTATTAAAGGTGGATTCTCCATTCTCAAGCCTAGACATAGTGCATAATGATTTACATTACCTTTTTGTATTCGTCATATCTTCCAAGCCTCCAAATATATCATGTAAATTTGAATAT
>NC_090736.1:33972019-33974519 GCF_036898095.1 Palaemon carinicauda
AGATAATGATAAATATAATAATAAAAAGATTAAAAATAATAATAAAAATAATGAAAATAATAATATAAATAAAAAAATAATAATAAAATTAATAAAAATAATAAAAGTAATAAAAATGATAATGAAAATAATGAAAATAATGATAAAAATAATAAAAATAATAAAAATAATAAAAATAATTATTTTAATAAAAATAGTGAAATAAATAAAATGATGAAAATAATAAACAATAATAATAAAAAAATAGAAATAATAAAAATAATAGAAATAATTAAAATATATTTAAAAAAATTAATAATAATAATAATAATAATAATATTAAAATAAAAATAATAATAAAAATAATAAAAATAATAATTGTAATAATAAAAATAAATAATAATAATAAAAAGAATAATATAAATGATAAAAATAATAATAATAATAAAAATAAATATGATAAAAATAATAAAAATAAATTAATAAAAATAATGATAATCAAAATAATAAAAAAATTAATCAAAATAAAAATAATAAAAATAATAATGATATTGAAAATAATAATAAGAAAAATAATAATAAAAAAATTATAATAAACAAAAATTATAAAAATAATAATAAGAAGAAATTAAAAATAATAAAAACTTTAAAAATAATCAAAATAAAAAAATGATAAAGATAATAATGATAAAAATAATAATGATAAACATAATGAAAATAATAAAAATAATAACATTCAAAAAATAATAATAAAAAAATAAAAATAATAATAAAAATAATAATAATAATAATAATAATAATAAAGAATTTAAAAATAATAAAAATAAAAGTAAGAATAAAAATAAAAATAGTAATAATAATAATATTAATAATAATAATAATAATAATAATAATAATAATAATAATAATAATAATAATGATAATAATAATAATAATAATATTAATAATAATAATAATAATAATAATAATGAAAATAATAAAAATAATAATAATAATAGAAATCGAAATGAAAAAATAATAAAAATGATAATAAAAATATTAGAAATAATTAAAATGATAAAAAAAAATAATAAACATAATCATAATAATTAAAGTAATAAAAATAATTATAAAAATAATAGTAAAAATGATAAAAATAATAATAGAAATAATAAAGATCATAAAAATATTTATAAAAATAATAAAAATAATAAAAAAAATAATAATGAAAATAATAAAAATAATAAAAAAATTAATAAAAATGATAATACAAATGATAAAAATAAAAATAATAATAAGATAATAATAATAATAATAATAATAATAATAATAATAATAATAATAATAATAATAATAATAATAATAACAACAACAAAACTAAAAATAATAAAAATAATGAAAAAAATAATAAGAATAATGAAAATAATAATAGAAATAATAAAAATAATAATAAAAATAATTAAAAATAATAAAAATAATAAAAATAATGATAAAAATAATAAAAAAATAAAATTATTGAAAATGATAATAAAAATAATAAAAAATAGAAATAATAATAAAAGTAATAATAATAAAAAATAATAAAAAATGATCAAAATAATAAGAATAATAGAAATAATAAAAATAATAAAAATAATAACAGAAATAATAATAATAATAATAATAATAATAATAATAATAATAATAATAATAATAATAATAATAAAATAATAATAATAATAATAATAATAATAATAGAAATCAAAATAAAAAAATAATAAAAATGTTAATGAAAATAATAGAAATAATAAAAATGATAAAAAATAATAATAAACAATCATAATAATTAAAGTAATAAAAATAATAATAAAAATAATAGTAAAAATGATAAAAATAATAATAGAAATAATAAAGATAATAAAAATATTCATAAATAAAAATAATAAAAAAAATAATAATGAAAGTAATAAAAATAATAAAAAAATTAATAAAAATAATAATAAAAATGATACAAATGAAAATAATAATGATAACAATAATAATAATAATAATAATAATAATAATAATAATAATAATAACAAAAATAAAAATAATAAAAATAATAAAAAAATAATGAGAATAATAAAAATAATAATAGAAATAATAAAAATAATAATAAAAATGATTAAAAATAATAAAAATAATAAAAATAATGATAAAAATAATAAAAAAAATAAAATTATTGAAAATGATAATAAAAATAATAGAAAAATAAAAATAATAATAAAAGTAATAAAAATAAAAAATAATAAAAAATAATCAAAATAATAAGAATAATAGAAATAATAAAAATAATAAAAATAATAACAGAAATAATAATAATAATAATAATAATAATAATAATAATAATAATAATAATATCAATAATAAAAATAATAATAAAACAAATAAAAATGCTAATAAAAATAATAATAAAAATAAAAATGATAAAAATAATATAAATAATAAAAATAAAAAAAAATGATAGTAACAAAAACAACAATAAAAATAATAATAACAATAATAATAATAATAATAATAATAA
>NC_090736.1:33979519-33982019 GCF_036898095.1 Palaemon carinicauda
CAATAATAATAATGATAATAAAAATAATAAGAATAATAAAACTAATAAAAATAATAAAAATAATAATAAAAAAATAATAATAAAAAATAATAATAATAATAATAATAATAATAATAAAAACAATAAAAATAATAATAATAATAATAATAATAATAATAAAAATAAAAAGAATAATAAAAATAATGAAAAAATAAAAATAATAATAATACCAAAAATAATAATAATAAAATAATGAAAATAATAATGATAATAATAATAATAAATATGATAATAATAAAAAAATAATAATATTAATAAAAATATCAATAAAAATAATAAAAATAATAAAAATTATAATAAAAAATAGTAAAAATAATATTAAAAAATTTTATAAATAATAATAAAAATAACAAATATAATAATTATAATAATAATAAAAATAATAATAATGAGAATGATAATAATAAAAGTAATAAAATAATAACAATAATAATAATAATAATAATAATAATAATAATAATAATAATAATAATAGTAATAACAGTAATAATAATAACAAAAATAATAATAATGAAAATAATAATAAAAATAATAAAATTAATAATAATAATAATAATAATAATATTAATAATAATAATAAAATCAATAAAAATAATAAAAATATTAATGATGAAAATAGTAATAAAAATAATAATAAAAATAATATTAAAAATATTACTAAAAATAATGAAAATAATAAAAATAATAATAATAATAATAATAATAATAATAATAATAATAATAATAATAATAATAATAATAATGAAAATAATAAAAATAATAAAATTTATTATAAGGATAATAAAAATGATAATAAAAATAGTAAAAATAGTATTAAAAATAATAATAAAAATAATGAAAATAATAAAAATATTAAATATAATAATAAAGAATGATAAAAGTAATAAAAATAATAAAAATAATGAAAAATAATCAAAATAATAATAAAAATAAGAATGTTGAAAATAATAATAATAATTATGAAAATAATATTAAAAATAATAAAAATAATTATAAAAATAATAATAATTAAAATAATAATAAAAATAATAATAATAAATATAATAATAACAATAATAATAATGATAATAAAAATAATACTAAAAATAATAAAATTTATAATAAAAAAAATTATTACAATAATAAATATAATAGATATATTACTAAAAAAATAAAAATAATGAAAACAATACTAATGAAAATAATAAAATTAATAATAAAAATAATAAAAATAATAAAAATGATAATAAAAATAATAGAAATAATAATAAAAATAATATAAATAAGGATAAAAATAATAAAAATTATGGAAATGATAATAATAATATTAATAATAATAATAAAAATAATAAGAACAATAAAAATAGTAAAAATCAATAAAAATAATAAGAATAATAGAAATAATAAAAATAATGAAGTAATAATAAAAAATAATAATAAAAAATATAAATAATAATATTAATAATAATAATAATAATAATAATAATAATAATAATAATAATAATAATAATAATAATAATAATAATGATGATGATGATGATAATAATAATAATAATAATAATAATAATAATAATAATAATATTAATAATAATAATAATAGAAATAATAATAATAATAATAATAATAATAATAATAATAATAATAGTAATAATAATAAGAATGCGAATATGAATAAAAACAATAAAAATAATAATAAAGATAATAAAAATAAAGAGAATAATAAAAATAATAAAAAAAATAAAAATAATAATAATAATAAAAATAATAATAATAAAATAATAAAAATAATAATGATGATAATAAAATTAGGTATGTTAATGATAAAAAAATGATAATATTGATAAAAATATCAATAAAAATAATAAAAATGATAAAAATTATAATAAAAAAAATAATAAAAATAGTAAAAATAATATCAAAAAATAATATAAATAATAAAAAAAATAATAAAAATAATAATAACAATAATAATAATAATAATAAAAATAATAATAATAAAAATAATAATAAAAATGATATAATAATAATAATGATAATAATAATAATAATGATAATAATAATAATAATGAAAATAATGATAAAAATAATAAAAATGATAATAATAATAATAATAATAATAATAATAATAATAATAATAATAATAAAAATATTAATGATGAAAATAATAATAAAAATAATAAATATAATAATAGAAATAGTAATAATTATAATAAATAATAATAAAAAATAACAAAGATAATAATAATGAAAATAATATTAAAAATAATACTAAAAATAATAATAATAATAATAATAATAATAATAATAATAATAATAATAATAATAATAATAATAATAAAAATAATAATAATAATAATAATAATAATAATAATAATAATAATAATAATAATAAAAATAATAATAACAATAAAAAATAATAAAATTAATAATAATAAAAATAATAACAAATTATAATAATAATACAAATAAAAATGATAAAAAT
>NC_090736.1:33992019-33997019 GCF_036898095.1 Palaemon carinicauda
TAATAAGATTAATAAAAATAATAAAATAATAATAATAATAATAGTAATAATAAAATAATAAAAATAATAGAAATGATAAAAAATTAAAAAAATATTAGATATGATAAAAAATAATAAAAATAATAATAATAATAATAATAATAATAATAATAATAATAATAATAAAAAAAATGATAATAATAATAAAAATAATATTAAAAATAATAAAAATAATTATAAAAATAATAAAAATACTAAGAAATAATAATAATAAAAATAATAATAAAAATAATTAAAATAATGATAATAATAATAAAAAATAATAATTCAAATAATAATGATAAAAATAATAATAAAAAATAATACAAATAATAGTAATAATACAAATAATAATAATAAAAACAATAAAAATAATAGTAATAATAATAAAGATAATAATAACAAAGATGATAATGAAAATAATAATAATGAAAATATTTATAATAAAAATAGAAATAATAAAAATTATAATAATAATAAAAATGATAATAAAAATAATAATAATAAAAATAATAATAAAAATAATAATTATAATAATAATGAAAATAATAATGAAAATAATAATAAAAATAATAAAAATAATGATAAAAATAATAATAAAAATAATAGAAATAATGATGAAAAATAAAAATAATAATAAAAATAATAAAATTTATAACATAAATAATAAAAATAATAATAATACAAGGATAATTAAATTAATAATAACAAAAATAATTATAATAAAAATAATGATAATAAAAATAATAAAAATAACAATAATAATTAAAATGATAATAATAGTAATTATAATAATAATAATAATAATAATAATAATAATAATAATAATAATAATAATAATAATAATAATGATAATAATAATAAAAATTTTAATAATAAAGATAATAATTAAAATTATAATAATAATAATAATAATAATAATAATAATAATAATAATAATAATAATAATAATAATAAAAATAATAATAATAATAATAATAATAATAATAATAATAATAATAATAATAATAATAGAAATAATAAAAATAATAATAATAAAACTTATGATAATAGAAATGATAATAAAAATAATAATAATAAAAATAATTATAATAAAAATGGTAATGAAAATAATAAAAATAATAATAATAAAAATTATTATAAAAAAAAATAGTAATAATAATAATAATAATAATAATAATAATAATAATAATAATAATAATAATAATAATAATAATAATAATAATAATAATAATAATGATATTAATAATAATAATGATAATGAGAATAATAATAAGAGAAATAATAATAAAAAAAATAATAATAATAATAATAAAAATAAAAAAAGGATAACAAAAATAATAATAATAAAATTAATTCTAAAAAAAATAATAATAATAAATATAATAATAATAATGATAATAATAATAATGAAAATAATAATAACAAAAAGAAAAATATTAATAAAAATAATTATTATAATAATAAAAATAATAATAATAATAATAAAAATAATAAAAATAATGATACAAATAATAATAAAAATAATAATAAAGATAATAAAAATAAAAAAATAATAATATAATTAATAAAATTATTGATAAAAATAATAAAAATAATAAAAATTATAATAAAAATTATAAAAATCATAAAAAATGATAAAAAAATGATAAAAATAAATAAAATTATAAAAATAATAAAAATAATAAAAATAATTTAAATAAAAATACTTATAAAAATAATGAAAATAATAAATAATAATAATAATAATAATAATAATAATAATAATAATAATAATAATAATAATAATAATAATAAAAAGTAATAGAAATAATAGAAATAATAAAAATAATAAAAAAAAATAATAATAATAATAACAATAATAATAATAGTAATAATAATAATGAGAATAATAAATAAAATAATAAAAATAATAATAACAATAATACTAAAAATAATAATAATAAAAAGAATAATAAAAATAAAAAAAAATAATAATATTACAAATAATAAAAATAATAAAAAAATGATATTCAAAATAATACTAATAAAAATAATCGGAATGAAAATAATAAAAATAATAATAATGAAAATAATAACTAGAAAAATAATGATAAGAAAATTATAATGAACAAAAAAATTATAAAAATAATAAAAATAATAAAAAAAATTAGGAAAAATAAAAACATTAAGAATAATTAAAATAAAAAATAATTAAAATAAAAAAAATAATAAAAATAATAATTATTAAAATAATATAAATAATAATAATAATAATAATAAAAATAATATTAATAATAATAATAATAATAAAATAATAATAAAATTAATGAAAATGAAAATAATAGTAATAATAATAATAATAATATTGATAATAATAATAATAATAATAATAATAATAATAATAATAATAATAATAATAATAATAATAATAATAAAAATGAAAAAAATTAAAAAATATAATTCAAAAAAAAAGTAAAAATAAGAATAAAAATAAGAATAATAATAATGATAATGATAATAATAATAATAATATTAATAAAAAAATAAAAATAATAAAGATAATAAAATAATAATGATAATGATAGTAGTAAAAATAATAATAATGATAATAAAAATATTAATAATAATAATAATAATAATAATAATAAAAATAATAATAATAATAAAATGATGATAATAATAATAAATATAATAAAAATAATAACAAAAATAATAAAAATAATAATAATAATAATGATAATAATAAATATAATTATAAAAATAATAAAAAAAACATATAAATTACTATAATAATAAAAATAATAATAATAATAAAAATAAAAAAAAGTGATGAAAATAATGATAAAAATAATAAAAATAATAATAAAAATAATAAAACTGATAATATAATTAATAAAATTGATAATAAAAATAATAAAAATGATAAAAATTATAATGAAAATAATAAAAAAAAATAAAAATAATAATTAAAATAAATATGGTTATAAAAATAAAAAAAAATAATGAAAATAATAAAAAATAATAATAATAATAATAGAAATAATAAAAATAATAAAAAAAATCAAAGAAATAATAATAATAATAATAATAATAATAATAATAATAATAATAATAATAATAATAATAATAATAATAACAATAATAAAAAAATAATAAAAATATTAATAATAAAAATAAAAAATAATAATAATAAAAATATTAATAATGAATAATAATAAAAATAAAAATAATAAAAATAAAAATAATGAAAATGATAAAAAATTATAAAAATAATAAGAATAATAGAAATAATAAACAAAAAATAATAATAATAATAATAAAAATGATATTAAAAATAATAATAATAAAAATAATAATAAAAAAATTAACAATAATAATAAAAATAATAATAAAAATAAAAATAAAAATAATAAAAATATTGATAAAAATAATAAAAATAATAATAAAAAATAAAAAAAATAATAAAAATCATAAAATTAATAATAAAAATAATAAAAACAATAATAATAAAAATAATAATTATAAAAATGATGCTAAGAATAACAATAATGAAAAAATTATAATAAAAATAATGAAAATAAAAAAAATATAAATAATAATAATAATAATAATAATAATAATAATAATAATAATAATAATAAAGATAATATAAATAATAATAATAAAAATAAATAATAATAAAAATTATAATAAAAATAATAATAATAATAATAATAATAATAATAATGATAAAAATAATAATAAAAATTATAAAAATAACAAATAAAATAATAAAAATAATAAAATAATAATAAAAATAATAAAAATAATGATAAAAATAATAATATAAATAATCAAATTAATAAAAATAATAAAACTAATAAAAGTAATAAAAATGAAAATAAAAATAATAGATAAATTAATAATAATAAAAATTATTATAAAAATAATAATAATAAAAATATTAATAATAATAAAAATAAAAATAATTATGATAATAAAAATAATAATAATAAAAATAATAATAAATATATATATATATATATATATATATATATATATATATATATATATATATATATATATATATATATATATATATATATATATATATATATATATATATATATATATATATATATATATATATATATATATATATATATATATATATATATATATATATATATGTATATATATATATATATATATATATATATATATATATATATATATATATATATATATATATATATATATATATATATATATATATATATATATATATATATATATATATATATATATATATATATATATATATATATATACATATATATATATATATATATATATATATATATATATATATATATATATATATATATATATATAATAATAATAAAAATAAAAAAAATAATAATATTAAAAATGATAAAAGAAATAATGATAATAAAAATAATTATAATAAAAATAATAATAATAAAAATAATAAAAATAATAATAATAAAAGTAATAATAATTAAAATAATAATAATACAAATAATAATAATGAAAATAATAATTAAAAAAAATTATAACATAAATAATGATAATAAAAATAATGATAACAAAAATAATAATAATAAAAATAATAATAATGAAAATAATAATAATAGAAATAATAATAATAATAATGATAATAATAATAATAATAATAATAATAATATAAAATAATAATAATAAAAATAATAAAAACTTATAAAAATAGTAATAATAATAATAATAATAATAATAATAATAATAATAATAATAATAATAATAATAAAAATAGTGATAAAAACAATAATAAAAAGAATAGTTATAATAATAAATATAATTAAAATAATAATATAAATAATAAAATTAATAATAAAAATAATAAAAATAATAAAATTAATAGAAAATGATAATAACAATAATAAAAATAATTATAAAAATAATAAAAAAAAATAAAAATAATAAAAAAACTATTATAATAAAAATAGTAATAAAAATAATAA
>NC_090736.1:34004519-34007019 GCF_036898095.1 Palaemon carinicauda
AAAAATAATAATAAAAATTATAAAAATAACAAATAAAATAATGAAAATAATAAAATAATAATAAAAATAATAAAAATAATGATAAAAATAATAATATAAATAATCAAATTAATAAAAAAAATAAAACTAATAAAAGTAATAAAAATGAAAATAAAAATAATAGATATATTATTAATAATAAAAATTATTATAAAAATAATAATAATAAAAATATTAATAATAATAAAAATAAAAATAATTATGATAATAAAAATAATAATAATAAAAATAATAATAAATATATATATATATATATATATATATATAATAATAATAAAAATAATAAAAATAATAATATTAAAAATGTTAAAAAAAATAATGATAATAAAAATAATTATAATAAAAATAATAATAATAAAAATAATAAAAATAATAATAATAAAAGTAATAATAATTAAAATAATAATAATACAAATAATAATAATGAAAATAATAATTAAAAAAATTATAACAAATAATGATAATAAAAATAATGATAACAAAAATAATAATAATAAAAATAATAATAATGAAAATAATAATAATAAAAATAATAATAATAATAATGATAATAATAATAATAATAATAATATAAAATAATAATAATAAAAATAATAAAAACTTATAAAAATAGTAATAATAATAATAATAATAATAATAATAATAATAATAATAATAATAATAATAATAATAATAAAAATAGTGATAAAAACAATAATAAAAAGAATAGTTATAATAATAAATATAATTAAAATAATAATATAAATAAAATTAATAATAAAAATAATAAAAATAATAAAATTAATAAAAAATGATAATAACAATAATAAAAATAATTATAAAAATAATAAAAAAAAAATAAAAATAATAACAAAATTATTAAAATAAAAATAGTAATAAAAATAATAAAATGATGAAAATAATAAAAAATAATAATAAAAATAATAAAAATATAATAAAAAAAAAATAATAATAATAATAATAATAATAATAATAATAATAATAATAATAATAATAAAATAATAATGAAAATAATAAAAATATTAAAAGTAATTTAGCAATAGTAAAAATGAATAATAATAATAATAATAAAAATAAAACTGATAAAAATGATAAGAATAAATTAATAAAAAAAAATGATAATAACAAAAGTTATACTAAACAATAATTATAAAATAATAAAAATGATAAAAAAATAAAAATAATAAAAACATTGAAAATAATTTAAATAAAAAAATGATAAATATAATAATGATAAAAATAATGAAAATAATAAAAATAATAATATTAAAAAAATAATAATAAAAAAATAAAAATAATAATAATAATAATAATAATAATAATAATAAAAATAATAATAATAATAATAATAATAATAATAATAATAATAATAATAATGAAAGAATTTAAAAATAATAAAAATAAGAATAAGAATAAAAATGAAAATAATAATAATAATAATAATAATAATAATAATAATAATAATAATAATAATAATAATAATGATAATAATAATAATAATAATAATAGTATTAATAATAATAATAATAATAATAATAATTATAAAAATAATGAAAATAATAAAAATAATAATAATAATAATAATAATAATAATAATAGAAATAAAAATAAAATAAAAATTATAAAAATTATAATAAAAATAATAGAAATAATAAAAATAATAAAAAATAATAATAAAAATAATCATAATATTAAAGTAATAAAATTAATAATAAAAATATTAAAAATTATAGAAATAATTATAAAAATAATAATAGATATAATAAAAATAATGAAAATATTTTTAAAAATTATAAAAATAATAAAAAAATAAAAATAATGAAAATAATAAAAATAATGGAAAAAAATGTATGAAAATAATAATAAAAATAATAAAAATAGAAATAATAATAAAGATAATAATAATAATATTAATAATAATAATAATAATAATAATAATAATAATAATAATAATAATAACAACAACAAAAATAAAAATAATAAAAATTTTAAAAATAATAAGAATAATAAAAAAATAATAGGAATAATAAAAATAATAATAGAAATAATAAAAATAGAAATAAAATTGATAAAAAATAATAAAAGTAATAAAAAGAATGATAAAAATAATAAAAAAAATAAAATTAATGAAAATAATAATAAAAATAATAAAAAAATAAATATAATAATTATTAATTATTATCACAATTAAAAATAATAAAAAAATAATAAAAATAATAAGAATAATATAAATAATAAAAATAATAAAAATAATAATAGAAATAATAATACTAATAATAATAAAAATAATAATAATGATAATAATAATAATAATAATAATAATAAAATAAAAATACTAATAAAGATAATAATATAAATAAAAATAATAAAAATAATAAAAATAATAAAAATAATAAAAAATAATAGTAACGAAAATAATAATAATAATAATAATAATAATAATAATAATAATAATAATAAT
>NC_090736.1:34012019-34014519 GCF_036898095.1 Palaemon carinicauda
ATAATAATAAAAATAATAAAACTGATAATATAATTAATAAAATTGATAATAAAAATAATAAAAATGATAAAAATTATAATAAAAATA
The DNA here is from genome assembly GCF_036898095.1 of Palaemon carinicauda. Classification (NCBI taxonomy): domain Eukaryota; kingdom Metazoa; phylum Arthropoda; class Malacostraca; order Decapoda; family Palaemonidae; genus Palaemon; species Palaemon carinicauda. Next base: position 34,012,107 of record NC_090736.1, read on the forward strand.
ATAAAAAAAATAAAAATAATAATTAAAATAAATATAGTTATAAAAATAAAAAAAAATAATGAAAATAATATAAAATAATAAAAAAAATAATAGAAATAATAAAAATAATAAAAAAATAAAAGAAATAATAATAATAATAATAATAATAATAATAATAATAATAATAATAATAACAATAATAAAAAAATAATAAAAATATTAATAATAAAAATAAAAAATAATAATAATAAAAATATTAATAATGAATAATAATAAAAATATAAATAATAAAAATAAAAATAATGAAAATGATAAAAAATTATAAAAATAATAAGAATAATAGAAATAATAAACAAAAAATAATAATAATAATAATAATAAAAATGATATTAAAAATAATAATAATAAAAATAATAATAAAAATAATAACAATAATAATAAAAATAATAATAAAAATAAAAATAAAAATAATAAAAATATTGATAAAAATAATAAAAATAATAATAAAAAATAAAAAAAATAATAAAAATCATAAAATTAATCATAAAAATAATAAAAACAATAATAATAAAAATAATAATTATAAAAATGATGCTAAGAATAACAATAATGAAAAAATTATAATAAAAATAATGAAAATAAAAAAAATATAAATAATAATAATAATAATAATAATAATAATAATAATAATAATAATAATAATAATAATAATAATAAAGATAATGAAAATAATAATAATAAAAATAAATAATAATAAAAATTATAATAAAAATAATAATAATAATAATAATAATAATAATAATAATAATAATAATAATAATGATAAAAATAATAATAAAAATTATAAAAATAACAAATAAAATAATGAAAATAATAAAATAATAATAAAAATAATAAAAATAATGATAAAAATAATAATATAAATAATCAAATTAATAAAAATAATAAAACTAATAAAAGTAATAAAAATGAAAATAAAAATAATAGATATATTAATAATAATAAAAATTATTATAAAAATAATAACAATAAAAATATTAATAATAATAAAAATAAAAATAATTATGATAATAAAAATAATAATAATAAAAATAATATTAAATATATATATATATATATATATAATAATAAAAATAATAAAAATAATAATATTAAAAATGATAAAAAAAATAATGATAATAAAAATAATTATAATAAAAATAATAATAATAAAAATAATAAAAATAATAATAATAAAAGTAATAATAATTAAAATAATAATAATACAAATAATAATAATGAAAATAATAATTAAAAAAATTATAACATAAATAATGATAATAAAAATAATGATAACAAAAATAATAATATTAAAAATAATAATAATGAAAATAATAATAATAAAAATAATAATAATAATAATGATAATAATAATAATAATAATAATAATATAAAATAATAATAATAAAAATAATAAAAACATATAAAAATAGTAATAATAATAATAATAATAATAATAATAATAATAATAATAAAAATAGTGATAAAAACAATAATAAAAAGAATAGTTATAATAATAAATATAATTAAAATAATAATATAAATAATAAAATTAATAATAAAAATAATAAAAATAATAAAATTAATAAAATATGATAATAACAATAATAAAAATAATTATAAAAATAATAAAAAAAAAATAAAAATAATAACAAAATTATTAAAATAAAAATAGTAATAAAAATAATAAAATGATGAAAATAATAAAAAATAATAATACAAATAATAAAAATATAATAAAAAAATAATAATAATAATAATAATAATAATAATAATAATAATAGTAATAATAATAAAATAATAATGAAAATAATAAAAATATTAAAAGTAATTTAGCAATAGTAAAAATGAATAATAATAATAATAATAAAAATAAAACTGATAAAAATGATAAGAATAAATTAATAAAAAAAATGATAATAATAAAAATTATAATAAACAATAATTATAAAATAATAAAAATGATAAAAAAATAAAAATAATAAAAACATTGAAAATAATTTAAATAAAAAAAATGATAAATATAATAATGATAAAAATAATGAAAATAATAAAAATAATAATATTAAAAAAATAATAATAAAAAAATAAAAATAATAATAATAATAATAATAATAATAATAATAATAAAAATAATAATAATAATAATAATAATAATAATAATAATAATAATAATAATAATAATAATAATAATAATAATGAAAGAATTTAAAAATAATAAAAAAAGGAATAAGAATAAAAATGAAAATAATAATAATAATAATAATAATAATAATAATAATAATAATAATAATGATAATAATAATGATAATAATAATAATAATAATAATAATAATAGTATTAATAATAATAATAATAATAATAATAATTATAAAAATAATGAAAATAATAAAAA
>NC_090736.1:34029519-34032019 GCF_036898095.1 Palaemon carinicauda
AAATTTATTAAAGCAAAACAACCAGGAATGTCGCTCTGACTAATTAATTTATACCTAGCGAGCGACAGTGTCCAGGACACCTCTGGTAGGCTACGGCTCTTGTATCAAAGATTAATCCTATTAATCACTCAAAATTTTACCAAGAGCCTACATTTATACATAACAGACACTATACTCAACTTATCAGAGGCCGACGAAGACGAAGAAGCCATGAAAAGTCGAATAAATCCAAGATTTAAAAAAACACCGAGTTGTTAAGCTACGCAAAAAGGAATACAGATGGCGCCAGGATTGGCGCCACGCACGCATACGAATCGGGGGATAGGGAAGCCTTGGGAGCGGCTCCCCCTTTTTCTTTCCCGAATTCGTATCTCGTCAATCACCTCCTACAAGACGAAATCTCTGTCCAGGATGTAGATTGCCATGTGACGTGTCTAGAATACGTCCTCTGATATGTCGCGATATCCCTTTCACGAGGGATACTTGCTCCAGGAGTTAGAATTCTGGTACCTAAAGGTAAATTCTCTGGGAATATCGCCGTAGTTGTAATATACCCTAGGAAGCTACCCTATAGGAACTTCCATCAGGACGACATGGCTTGAGCCCAAAAATAATAATAATAATAATAATAATAATGAAAATAATAAAATTAATAAAATAATAATAATAATAATAATAATAATAATAATAATAATAATAATAATAATGATAATAATAATAATAAAAATAATAAAAGTAATAATAATAATAAAAAGGGTAAAAATTATAATAAAAGTAAGAAAAATAATAAAAATAATAATAATGAAAATAATAAAAAATAATAATAATAATAATAATAATAATAATAATAATAATAATAATAATAATAATAATAATAATAATAATAATACGAGTAAAAATAATAATAATGATAAAATAATAATAATAATAATAATAATAATAATAATAATAATAATAATAATAATAAAAATAATAATAATAAAAATAATAATAATAATAATAATAATAATAATAATAAAAAAGATAAAAATTATAATAAAAGTAAGAAAAATAATAAAAATAATAATAATGAAAATAATAAAAAATAATAATTATAATAATAATAATAATAATAATAATAATAATTATAATAATAATAACAATAATAATAATAATAATAATAATAATAATAATAATAATAATAATAATAATAATAAAATAATGAAAATAATAATTAAAAATAATAATAAAAATAATAAAAATAATAATGAAATTAATAAATATAATAAAAATAATAATAAAAATAAAAATAATAATGTGAATAATAAAAATAGTAATAAAAATAATAATAATAATAATAATAATAATAATAATAATAATAATAATAATAATAAAATAATAAAATTAATAAAATAATAATAATAATAATAATAATAATAATAATAATAATAATAATAATAATAATAATAATAATAATAATAATAATAATAATAATAAAAATAACTAAAAATAATAAAAAAAATAAAAATAACAATAACAATAATAAAAATAATTAAAATAAAATTAATAGTAGAAAAAATAGATATAAAATAATAATAATAATAATAATAATAATAATAATAATAATAATAATAATAATAATAAATATAATAAAAATAATAATAATAATAATGAAAATAATGAAAATAATAATAATAGAAATAATAATAAAAAAAATAAAAAAAAAATAATAATAATAATAATAATAATAATAATAATAATAATAATAAAAATTATAAAATTATTAATAAAAATAATATAAATAATAAGAATGATGAAAATTATAATAAAAATATTAAAAACAATAATAAAAATAATAAAAAAATAGAAATACTGATAAAATAATATAAAATGATAATAAAAATCATAAAAATAATATAAACGATAAAAATAATAAAAATTATAATAAAAATAAAAATAACAATAAAAATAATAAAAATAATAAAAAATGTAATAAAAATAATAATAAAAATGATAAAAATAATAAATATAATAATAAAAATGATAATAATAATAATAATAATAATAATAATAATAATAATAATAATAATAATAATAAGAATAATAATGATAATATTAATAATAATAACAATAATAAGAGTAATAATAATAATAATAATAAAAATAATAATAATAATAAAAATAATAAAAAAAATAAAAATAATATTAACAATAATAATAATAAAAAAAAAAAAAAATAATAATAATAATAATAATAATAATAATGATAATAATAAAATTTATAACAAAAATAATGAATTAATAAAAATAATAAAAATTATAATAAAAGTAAGATAAATAATAATAAAAATAATAAAAATAATAGAAATAATGATAAAAATAATAAAAAATTATAATAAAAATCATAAAAATAAAAATAAAAATAATAAAAATAATAGATATAATAAGAATAATGAAAAAATAATGAAAATAAAGATATAAAAAAAATAATAAAAATAATAAAAATATTAAAAAAAATAAT
>NC_090736.1:34044519-34054519 GCF_036898095.1 Palaemon carinicauda
TAAAAATAATAAGAAAGATGAAAGTGAAAATAAAAATAATAATGAAAATAATAAAAATAATGATAAAAATGATAAAATTTATTATAATAATAAAAATAATAAAAAAATAATTAAAAAATTAACATGATAACAATAAAAATAATAAAAATAAAAAAAAACAATAAAAATAATAAAAATAATAATAATAAAAATAATAATAAAAATGAAAATAAAAATAATAATAATAAAAATAATAATAATAATAATAATAATAATAATAATAATAATAATAATAATAAAAATGATTAAAAATAATAATAAAAATAAATATAATAATATTTGAAATAATAGAAATAATAATAAAAATAATGAAAATAATGATAAAAATAATAATAATAATAATAATAATAATAATAATAATAATAATAATAATAATAATAATAATAATAATAATAATAATAATAATAATAATATTAAAATTAATAACAAAAATAATAAAAATAATGAAAATAATAAAAATAATAAAAATTACAATAACACTAAGAAAAATAATAATAAAAATAATAAAAATAATAGAAATAATGATAAAAATAATACAAATTATAATAAAAATATTAAAAATAAAATAAAAATAATAAAAATAATAGAAATAATGATAAAAATTATAAAAAATATAATAAAAATCATAAAAATAATAAAAATGATAAAAATATTAAAATAAAAATAAAAATAATAATAATAATAAAAATAATAGAAATAAAAAAATAAAAAATAATAATAAAAATAATAAAAATAATAAAAATAATAATAAAATAATATAAATAATAATAATAATAATAATAATAATAATAATAATAATAATAATAATAATGATAAAAATTTATAATAAAAATATTGACAATAATAATAAAAATATTAATAAAATAATAAAATTAATAATAAAATTAATAAATATAATGAAAATAATAATAAAAATAATAAAATTAATAGAATAAAAATGATAAAAATAATAATAATAATAATAATAATAATAATAATAATAATAATAATAATAATAAAAATATTAGTAAAAGTGATAAAATAATAATAATAATAATAATGATAATAATAATAAAAAGAAAAAAATTAATAATAAAAATAATAATAAAAATAATAAAAATAAAAATAAAAATAATAAAATTAATCATAAAAATAATAAAAATAATAAAAATAATAAAAACGATAATAAAAAAATATAAATAATAATAAAAATAATAAAAAAATAGAAATAATGATAAAAATAATATAAAATAATAATAAAAATCATAAAAATAATAAAATTGATAAAAATAATAAAAATAATAATAAAAATAAAAATTATAATAAAAATATTCAAAATTATAAAGATAATAAAAAAATAATAAATATAATGAAAATAATAAAATAATAAAAATAATAAAAAAAATAATAAATATGTTTTTATTATCTTTTTCTCTTCATTTGAACAATTCGCCAGTAACTGGGAAAGGGACATATCAATAGGAAGGTGATGAAGACCATATCATTCACAATTTGTCTTTAATATATCACAACACATTGTAAAAGTACAGATAATATGTAAAAAGTATAAAACACTATTCGGCTATATCAGTCCTGTCATAGTTGTTATTGCCTGGACTATTGTTGGTGGTGGACCTTATACATGTTGGCAATAAGGTCCCTTCTTGCGTGGTGTTGAGGTTAAGTCTTTGTTGTTGAATAAAAAAAGCTTCCATTATCCGGAGATGACTTGAAAAAGACGAACGTAGTGTACCGATATAAATGCCCCGGCCAGGAATGTCCTGGCACCTACATCGGGATGACGACGATGCGTCTTTCTAAGAGATTATCTTGCCACGTGCAACAGTGTGCAATAAAAATGCATTGCCTCCAAAAACATAATTTCAAGACAACAAGGGAGCATATAGTGAAAAATGTAACCATCATCGGCCGTGCCCCTTACAGCAGACGTCTCCGGATAATGGAAGCTCTTTTCATTCAACAACAAAGACCTAATCTCAACACCACGCAAGAAGGGACCTTCTTGCCAACATGTATAAGGTCCACCACCAACAATAGTCCAGGCAATAACAACTATGCCAGGACTGATATAGCCGAAGGTCAAAACAGGGATTATTTCCTGACAAAACCAGAGTCAATAATCCCACCAAACATCCCGGCGAGGCAGAGGCCACCACCCACTAGGATTAATGGTCTCCACCCTAGGGTGGTTCTTAACCACTGAAGATGGAATGTCGAAGCAGGACTCCGTATATAAGCCATCAAAACAACACCTGCATTTCAGTTCACTCTTGACAATGAGCAGAAAACCTTCTCACTGCTCGAAACCGGTTGAGTCGAAGGATGTGTTAAACTTAACTCTACGTAATTCATAATATTTGTTTGTACAAAAGTGACCATTACTTTGTGTGCACTAATATTGTGATAGTGTTTTATTCTTTTTACATATTATCTGTACTTTTACAATGTGTTGTGATATATTAAAGACAAATTGTGAATTATATGGTCTTCATCACCTTTCTATTGATATGTCCCTTTCACAGTTACTGGCGGATTGTTCAAATGAAGAGAAAAAGATAATAAGAACAATAGAAAAAGTTAATTACAAAATTAACGCTACTGAGGCAGCAATTTCTTTCAATAAAACCTGCTTAAAAGAGGGTCTACTCCCGAAATAGTTAAATATAATGAAAATAATAAAAATAATAATAAAAATAAAAAAAATTATAAAAAAATAATAAAAATAATAATAAAAATGAAAAAAAAAATAATAATAATAATAATAATAATAATAATAATAATAATAATAATAATAATAGTAATAATAATAGTAATAATAAAAATAATAATAATAATAATAATAATAAAAATAATGATAAAATTAATAAAAATAATAATAACAATAATAATGAAAATAATAAAAATAAAAATAATAAAAATAATAAGAAATATAATAATAAAAAAAAATTATAAAAATAATAATAAAAATAAAAAAAATAATGAAAAAATTAAAAATAATAAAAATAATAAAAATAATAAAAATAATAAAAATGAAAATAATAATAAAAATAATTGAAAAATAAAATAAAAATAACAATAATAATATTAATAATAATAAAAATAATAAAAATAATAAAAATAAAAATCATAATAATAATAAGAAGAATATAAAAAACAATAAAAATAATAATAATAATAATAATAATAATAATAATAATAATATTAATATAAATAATAATGAAAATAAAAAAATAAAAAGAATAATAAAAATAATAATAATAATAAAAAAATAATAGCAAACATGATAATAATAAAATAATAAAAAAATAATGATAATAATGATAATAAATATGATAATAATACTAAAAAAATAATAATATTATTAAAAATATCAATAAAAATAATAAAAATTAAAAAAATATAATAAAAAATAATAGAAATAATATAAATAATAATGAAAAATAATAATGAAAATAATAAATATAATAATAATAATAATAATACAAAAAATAATGATAATTAAAATATAAATAATAATGATAATAAAAATAATAATAAAAATAATAATAATAATAATAATAATAATAATAATAATAATAATAATAATAAAAATAAAAATGATAAAAATATTACTGATGAAAATAATTATAAAAATAATAAATATAATAATAGAAATAATAATAAAAATAAAAAATAATAATAAAAATAATAAAAATAATAATAATGAAAATAATGATTAGAATAATACTAAAAATAATAATAATAATAACAATAATAATAATAATAATAATAATAATAATAATAATAATAATAATAATAATAATAAAAATACTAATAACAATAATAAAAAAATAAAATTAATGATAATAAAATAATAGTAATAATAATAATAATAATAATAATAATAATAATAATAATAATAATAATAATAATAATAATAATAATAATAATAATAAAAATAATAATAAATAAAAATCATATTAAAAATATTAATAAAAATAATAAAAATAATGAAAAAATTTAAAATAGGAAAAATAATAGAAATAAAAAAATAATAAAAAGGATAAAAATAATGAAAATGAAAATAATAATATAAATAATAAAAAAATACAATAGAAATAATAATAATAATAAAAATAATATAAATGATAATAATAATAAAAATAATAATAATAATAATAATAATAATAATAATAATAATAATAATAATACTAATAATAAAAATATCAATAAAAACAAAAAATCTAATAAAAATAATAAAAATAATAATAAAATAATAATACAAATAATAAAAATAATAAAAAAATAAAAATAATAATAAAAAAATAATAATAAAAATTAAAATGATAAAAATAATAATAATAAAAATAGTAAAAAAAATGAAGATAAAAATAATAATAAGAATAATATGAATAAAAAAAATAATGTAAATAAAAATATAGAAACATTAATAAAAATAATAACAAATTTGAAAAATAATTAAATTAATATTAGAAATAATAAAAAAACAATAAAGAAAATGATAATAAAAATAGTAAAAAAAATTATAATAAATATAATGAAATTAATAAAAATAATAATAAAAACAATAAAAATTATAATAAAAATAATAAAAATGATAAAAATAATAATAAAAATGATAATAATAATAATAATAATAATAATAATAATAATAAAAATAATAATAATAATAATAATAATAATAATAATAATAATGATAAAAATAATAAAAATAATATTAACAATAATAATGAAAATAATAAAAAATAAAAATAATAAAAATAATAAAAAGAAATATAATAATAAAAAAAATTAATAAAAATAATAATAGAAATACTAAAATTACTGAAAAAATTAAAAATAATATAAATAATAAAAATGATGAAAATAATGAAAATAAAAATATTAATAAAAATAATTAAAAAAATAAAATAAAAATAACAATAATAACATTAATAATACTAAAAATAAAAATAATAATAATGCAAGTTGTGATAATGAAAATAATAATAATACACTTTTTTTTTTTTAGACTTTATTTATTCTTACATATAAACTACATATAAGAAGCCAATAAAGGAACTAAGTCCTGCTATGGCAGACATATTGGACAGAGCCAATACTTTAAAATACAATGAATAATACATTAACAATAAAATTATTTTAAAATTCAATAAATAATATATTATGTACAATAAGTCAGTAAACTCTGTTTTAAGTAAATCAAAAATGAACCTTACTTCAATAATAGTTTTTCAATAAAAGAAAAGGTTTACTTAAAGAAATAAAGAATCTGAAATATAATACTTAAAGTAATAAAGAATCTGGAATATAAAACATCACTATCGTAAGTACAATCACCTAGTTAAAGTTTTTATACATAGCGATTACTGCAAACTCATTTACTAAAAATATAAGAAAATAGTATATAAAAATTATATCAAAGGAAACCTAATACTGAGAAACTACCATATGTTTATATTTCCTCTTCAAAGTTACAACAGCCTGAGGCTTTACAAGATCATGAGGTAGTTCGTTTAACAGTCTGCATGTCTGAAACAAAGCAGACTACTTCTCCACCTTCACCCTAACTGCCGGGAGATTGATCCTCACTCCCCGAGTACTGTACGAGTGTGAAGGCAACAGTGGGGCATAATACTCGCTGAAAATGTCGGACTCTCTATAAAAAACATAGTGAATAAACTTCAAAAGGAAATATTTGTATACATCATCAAATTTCATTAAATTTAACCTTTTGTACATGTCACTAGTTCTCATCAAAGGTACATTATTCTCGTCGTGCTTAACCTTTAGAATGTTCCTTAGTATTTTATTGAGAGAGGTTTTAATATTATGGAGGTTTATCTCAGGAACACCACCTCAAATGATAACATTTTATATTATTACAGGGTACACCAAGGAGTAATACATAGTCATAAGAGCAGACATAGGCACAAGTGAGGAAAGTGGATAAAAAACACCTTGAATTTTGCTTAATTTCCTAAAAATTCAGCTGATTGCAGAGTAAAACTTAACTTTTTATCAATAATAATAATAATAATAATAATAATAATAATAATAATAATAATAATAATAATAATAATAATAATAATAATAATAATAATAATAATAATAATAATAATAAGAATATCAATAAAAACAATACAAATAATAATAAAAATAATAATAATATTATTAAAAATAATAATAAAAATAATAAAAATAAAAAGAATAATAAATATAATAAAAAATAAAAATAATAATAATAATAAATATGATAATAATAGTAAAAAAATAATAATATTAATAAAAATATCAATAAAAATAATGAAAATAATAATGATAATAATAATAATAATAATAAAAATAATAAAAATAATAATAAAAATAATGAAAATAATAATAGAAATAATAAAAATAAAAAAAAATAATAATAAAAATAATAAATATAATAAAAATAATCATAAAAATAATAATAATAATAATAATAATAATAATAATAATAATAATAACAATAATAATAATAATAATAATAATAATAAAGATGAAAGTAAAAATAAAAATAATAATGAAGATAATAAAAATAATGATAAAAATAATAAAAAAAAATTATAAAAGTAAAAAATAAAAAAGAAAAATAATAAAAAAATAACATAATAATAATAAAAATAATAAAAATAAAAATAATAATAGTAAAAATAAAAAAAAAAATAATAATAATAATAATAATAATAAAATAATTATAATAATAATTGAAATAATAAAAATTATAATAAAAATAATAAAAATAATGATAAAATTAATAATAAAAATAATAAAAATGATAATAATAATAATAATAATAATAATAATAATAAAATTAATAACAAAAATAATAAAAATAATAGAAATAATAATAATAATAATAATAATAATAAAAATAAGAAAAATAATAATTAAAATAATAAAAATAATAGAAATAATGATAAAAATAATAAAAATTATAATAAAAATCAAAAAAATGAAAATAAAAATAATAAAAATAGAAATAATTATTAAAATTATAATATTTTTAATGAAAATCATAAAAATAATAAATATGATAAAAATATAAAAAAACAAAAAAAAAATAATAATAAAAATAATAAAAATAATGAAAATAATACAAAATAATAATAAAAATAATGAAAATAATAAAAATAATAAAAATAATAATAAAAATAATAAAAATAATAATAAAATAATGGAAATAATAAAAATGATAATAATAATAATAATAATAATAATAATAATAATAATAATAATAATAATAATAATAATAATAATAATAATAATTATAATAAACATAATAATAATAGTAAAAATAATAATAATATTAATTTATAATAAAAATAGAAAAAATGATAATAACAATAATAATTAAAATAATAATAATAATAATAATAATAATAATAATAATAATAATAATAATAATAATAATAATAATAATTTAAATAGTAATAAAAATAATAAAAATAATATAAAAAATAATAATAAAATAATAAAAATAATAATGAAATTAATAAATATAATGAAAATAGTAATAAGAATAATAAAATTAATAGAATAATAATAATAATAATAATAATAATAATAATAATAATAATAATAATAATAATAATAATAATAATAATAATAATAATAATACAAATAATAATAATAATAAAAATAATAAAAATAAAAATAATAATAATAATTATAATAATAATAATAATAATAATAATAATAATAATAATAATAATGATAATGCCAATAATAATAATAATAATAATAATAATAATAATAAAAATATCAATAAAATAATAAAAATAATAAAAATTATAATAAAAACATAGAAATAATAAAAATAATAATAGAAAATAATAAAAATAATTATAAAAATAATAAATATAATAATAATAATAATAATAATATTAATAATGAAAGTAATAATAATAATAATAATGATAATAATAATAATAATAATAATAATAATAATAATAATAATAATAATAATAATAAAAATGATAAAATAATAATAATAATAATAATAATAATAATAATAATAATAATAATAATAATAATAATAATAATAATAATAATAATAATGAAAATAATAATTATAAAATTAATAATGATAAAAATAATGATAAAAATAATAAAAATAAAAATAAAAATAATAAAATAGAAAATGAAAATAATAAAAATAATAAAAACGATAATAAAAATAATAAAAAATAATAGAAATAATGTTAAAAATAATATAAAATGATGATAAAAATCATAAAAATAATAAAAAGGATAACAATAATAAAAATATTAATAAAAACAAAATAATAATGAAAATAATGAAAAATATAAAAATAATAAAAAAATAATAAAAAATATAATGAAAATAATAAAAATTATAAAAATAATAAAAAAAATAATAACAAATATAAGGAAAAAATAAAAATAATAATGAAAATAATAAAAATTATAATAAAAAAACTCAAATAATTAAAATAATAATAAAAATGATAAAAATAATAATAATAATAATAATAATAATAATAATAATAATAATAATAATAATAGTAATAATAATAATAATAAAAATAATGATAAAAATAATAAATATAATGTTAACAATAATAATGAAAATAATAAAAAAAAATAATAAAAATAATAATAAGAAATATAATAATAAAGAAAATTAATAAAAATAATAATAATATTAATAAAAATAATGAAAAAATTGTAAAATAATATAAATGATAAAAATAATTAAAATAATGAAAATAAAAATAAAAATAATTAAAAAAATAAAAATAACAATAATAATATTAATAATAATAAAAATAATGAAAATAATAAAAATAAAAATAATAATTATGAAAATAGTGATAATAATAATAATAATAATAATAATAATAATAATAATAATAATAATAATAATAATAATAATAATAATAATAATAATAATAATTTAAAAAAACAATTAAAAAATAATAAAAATAATAATAATATTGATAAAAATAATAATGAAAATAAAAATAGTAAAAAGAATAATAAAAACAATAAAAAATAAAAATAATGATAATAATAAAAATAATAAGGGCAAAAATAATAATAATAAAATAATAAAAATAATAATGATAATAGTAATAATAAATATGATAATAATAATAAAAATAATAATATTAATAAAAATATCAATAAAAATAATAAAAATAATAAAAATTATAATAAAAAATCATAGAAATAATAAAAATAATAATAAAAAAAAAATAATAATAATAATAATAAAAATAATAATAATAATAATAATAAAAATATTAATGTTGAAAATAATAATAAAAATAATAAATACAATAATATAAAAAATAATAAAAATAAAAAATTATAATAAAAATAATAAAAATAGTAATAATGAATATAATAATAAAAATAATACTAAAAATAATAATAATAATAATAATAATAATAATAATAATAATAATAATAATAATAATAATAATAATAAATAAAAATTATATTAAAAATAATAATAATAAAAATAATGAAAAATTGAAAATAGAAAAAATATTAGGAATAATAAAAATAATAAAAAAAGATCAAAATAATGAAAATGAAAATAATGATATAAATAATAAAAAAATACAATAGAAATAATAATAATAATAATAATAATAATAATAATAATAATAATAATAATAATAATAATAATAATAATAATAATAATAATAATAATAAAAATATCAGTAAAAACAATAAAAATAGTAATCAAAATGATAATAATAATAAAAAAATAATAATAAAATAATAAAAATAAAAGGAATAACAAAAATAATAAAAAAATAAAATCATTAATAGAAATAATAATAATAAAAATTTTAATGATAAAAATAATAATAATAAAAAGAGTTAAAATAATGTTGATAAAAATAATAATAAAAATAATATGAATGATAAAATAATAATGGAAATAAAAATATAAAAAAAA
>NC_090736.1:34062019-34064519 GCF_036898095.1 Palaemon carinicauda
TGAAGACCATATCATTCACAATTTGTCTTTAATATATCACAACACATTGTAAAAGTACAGATAATATGTAAAAAGTATAAAACACTATCCGGCTATATCAATCCTGTCATAGTTGTTATTGCCTGGACTATTGTTGGTGGTGGACCTTATACATGTTGGCAATAAGGTCCCTTCTTGCGTGGTGTTGAGGTTAGGTCTTTGTTGTTGAATAAAAAGAGCTTCCATTATCCGGAGACGTCTGCTGTCAGGGGCACGGCCGAGGATGGTTACATTTTTCACTATATGCTCCCTTGTTGTCTTGAAATTATGTTTTTGGAGGCAATGCATTTTTATTGCACCCTGTTGCACGTGGCAAGATAATCTCTTAGA
This sequence comes from Palaemon carinicauda, assembly GCF_036898095.1. Classification (NCBI taxonomy): domain Eukaryota; kingdom Metazoa; phylum Arthropoda; class Malacostraca; order Decapoda; family Palaemonidae; genus Palaemon; species Palaemon carinicauda. The sequence continues at coordinate 34,062,389 of NC_090736.1, forward strand.
AAGACTCATCGTCGTCATCACGATGTAGGTGCCAGGACATTCCTGGACGGGGCATTTATATCGGTACACTACGTTCGTCTTTTACAAGTCATCTTGCATGGCAGGGGCAGGGTTGTTTTTCATTATCAAGTCTCGACATTAATCGGCAAATTAAAAAAGAAATTGAGAAATGGTACCAGAATGAAGGCCCCGATGATACCAACACGCCAGCAAAAATAAATCTACACTATAAAGGCATTATGAGCGTAAGCTACAAAGAAGAAGAAAAGATTATGAAAAATATAATAAAAAACAACGTTTTTGCCACGGCAGAGGATACTGAAATCAACCTCATAATATATTACCAATCAGCAAAAACACGAGACTTGATAATGAAAAACTACCCTGCCCCTGCCATGCAAGATGACTTGAAAAAGACGAACGTAGTGTACCGATATAAATGCCCCGGCCAGGAATGTCCTGGCACCTACATCGGGATGACGACGATGCGTCTTTCTAAGAGATTATCTTGCCACGTGCAACAGGGTGCAATAAAAATGCATTGCCTCCAAAAACATAATTTCAAGACAACAAGGGAGCATATAGTGAAAAATGTAACCATCATCGGCCGTGCCCCTGACAGCAGACGTCTCCGGATAATGGAAGCTCTTTTCATTCAACAACAAAGACCTAATCTCAACACCAAGCAAGAAGGGACCTTCTTGCCAACATGTATAAGGTCCACCACCAACAATAGTCCAGGCAATAACAACTATGCCAGGACTGATATAGCCGAAGGTCAAAACAGGAATTATTTCCTGACAGAACCAGAGTCAATAATCCCACCAAACATCCCGGCGAGGCAGAGGCCACCACCCACTAGGATTAATGGTCTCCACCCTAGGGCGGTTCTTAACCACTGAAAATGGAATGTCAAAGCAGGACTCCGTATATAAGCCATCAAAACAACACCTGTATTTCAGTTCACTCTTGAAAATCAGCAGAAAACCTTCTCACTGCTCGAAACCGGTTGAGTCGAAGGATGTGTTAAACTTAACTCTACGTAATTCATAATATTTGTTTGTACAAAAGTGACCATTACTTTGTGTGCACTAATATTGTGATTGTGTTTTATACTTTTTACATATTATCTGTACTTTTACAATGTGTTGTGATATATTAAAGACAAATTGTGAATGATATGGTCTTCATCACCTTCCTATTGATATGTCCCTTTCCCAGTTACTGGCGGATTGTTCAAATGAAGAGAAAAAGATAATAAGAACAATAGAAAAAGTTAATTACAAAATTAACGCTACTGAGGCAGCAATTTCTTTCAATAAAACCTGCTTAAAAGAGGGTCTAATCCCGACATAGATAAATATAATGAAAATAATAAAAATAATAATAAAAATAAAAAAAAATATAAAAAAATGATAAAAATAATAATAAAAATGATAATAATAATAATAATAATAATAATAATAATAATAATAATAATAATAATAATAATAGTAATAATAATAGTAATAATAATAATAATAATAATAATAATAATAATAATAATAATAATAATAATATTAATAATAATAATAAAAATAATGACAAAATTAATAAAAATAATAATAACAATAATAATGAAAATAATAAAAATAAAAAAAAATAAAAATAATAATAAGAAATATAATAATAAAAAAAAATGATAAAAATAATAATAAAAATAAAAAAAAAATAATGAAAAAATGAAAAATAATATAAATAATAAAAATAATAAAAATAATAAAAATGAAAATAATAATAAAAATAATTGAAAAATAAAATAAAAATAACAATAATAATATTAATAATAATAAAAATAATAGAAATAATAAAAATGAAAATCATAATAATAATAATAATAAGAATATAAAAAAACAATAAAAAAAAATAATAAAAATAATAATAATATTAATATAAATAATAATGAAAATAAAAAAAATAAAAAGAATAATAAAAATAATAATAATAATAAAAATAATAATAGCAAATATGATAATAATAAAATAATAAAAAAATAATGATAATAATGATAATAAATATGATAATAATACTAAAAAAATAATAATATTAATAAAAATATCAATAAAAATAATAAAAATTGAAAAAATTATAA
>NC_090736.1:34077019-34079519 GCF_036898095.1 Palaemon carinicauda
ATGATAATAATAATAATAATAATAATAATAATAACAATAATAATAATAATAATAATAATAATAATAAGAAGAAGAATATCAATAAAAACAATACAAATAATAATAAAAATAATAATAACATTATTAAAAATAATAATATAAATAATAAAAATAAAAAGAATAATAAATATAATAAAAAAATAAAAATAATAATAATAATAAATATGATAATAATAGCAAAAAAATAATAATAATAATGAATATGATAATAATAGCAAAAAAATAATAATATTAATAAAAATATCAATAAAAATAATAATAATAATAATAATAATAATAATAATAATAATAATAATAGATATAATAATAATAAAAATGATAATAAAAATAATAATAATGATAATAATTTTAATAATAATAATAATAAATAAAAATTATATTAAAAATAATAGTAATAAAAATATTAAAAAAATGAGAAAACTAAAAATAGGAAAAATAATAGAAATAATGAAAATAATGAAAATAATAAAAATAATGAACATTAAAATAATAATATAAATAATAAAAAAAATTACAATCGATATAATAATAATAATAAAAATAATAATAATAATAATAATAATAATAATAATAATAATAATAATAATAATAATAATAATAATAATAATAATAATGATAATAATAATAAACACAATAAAAATAATAATAGAAATAATAATAATATTATTAAAATAATAATAAAAATAATAAAAATAAAAACAATAATAAAAATAATAAAAAATAGAAATAGTAATAAAAATAATAACAATAAAAATGATAATGATAAAAATAATAATAATAAAAATTGTAAAAATAATAATGATAAAAATAATAATAGAAATAATAAGAATAATAAAAAAGTAATGAAAATAAAAATATAAAAAATAATAAAAATAAAAATTTTTTTTAAAAATGATAAAAATAATAATAAAAATAATAAAAAAAACAATAAAGAAAATAATAATGATAATAATAATAATAATAATAATAATAAAAAGGATAAAAATAATAATAAAAATAATAACAATAATGATAATAAAAATAATAATAACAATGATGAAAATATCAATAAAAATAATAAAGATATTAATAAAAACAATGAAAATGATAAAAAACAATAATAAAATAATAAGAATAATAATAAAAATAATAATAAAAATAATAATGAAATTAAAAAATATAATAAAAATAAGAATGAAAATAAAAAAAAATAATAATAAAAATAATAAAAATAGTAATAAAAATAATAAAAATAATAATAATAATAATAATAATAATAATAATAATAATAATAATAATTATAATAAAAATAAACAATTAATAAATTAATAATAATAATAAAAATAATAATAATAATAATAATAATAATAATAATAATAATAATAATAATAATAATAATAATAATAATAATAATAATAATAATAATACAAATAAAAATAACAATAAAAATAATAAAAATAATAAAAATAACAATAAGAATAATAAAAATAATAATAATAATTAAAATTAAAATAATAGTAGATATAATAGAAATAAAATAATAATAATAATAATAATAATAATATTAATAATAGTAATAATAATAATAATAATAATAATAATAATAATATTAATAAAAATAATAAAAATAATGATAAAAATAATAAAAAATGATAATGAAAATCATAAAAATAACAAAAACGATAAAAGTAATAAAAATAATAATAAAAATAATAATAATAAACATAAAAATAATAAAAATAATAAAAATAATATTAATAATAATAATAGAAATAATAAACATAGTATTGATGAAGATAATAATAAGAAAAATTTAAATAATAATAATAATAATAAAAATAAAATAATAAAAATAAAAATAATAATAATAAAAATAATAATAATAATAAAAAAAATAATAGTAATAAAAATAATAATAAGAAATATAATAATAAAAAAATTATAATAAAATAATAACAAAAATAATAAAAATAATGAAAAAATGAAAATTAATAAAAATAATAAAAATAATAAAAATAATGAAAATAATATAAATAATAAAAATAGACTTAATAGAAATAATAAGATTAATAGAAATAATGAAAATAAAAATAATAATAAAAATAATTACAGAAGTAAAATAGAAATAATAATAATAGTATTAATAATAAAAATAATAAAAATAGTAAAATAATAATAAAAATAATAATGATAATAATAATAATAATAATAATAATAATAATAATAAAAACAATAAAAATAATAATAAAATAATAATAATATTATTAAAAATAATAATAGAAATAATAAAAATAAAAAAATAATAAAAATAATAAAAAAAATAAAAATAATATTATTAAAAATAATAATATTAATTAAAATAATAATAATAAAAATAAAATAAATAATAATGATAATAACAATAATAGAAATAATAATGATAAAAAAAAAATAATAATAATACTAAAAAATTAATGAAAATAATAAAATTTATTTATAAAAA
>NC_090736.1:34092019-34102019 GCF_036898095.1 Palaemon carinicauda
TAAAATTCATAAAAATCATAAAAATTATAAAAATAAAATAATTAGAATAATAAAAATCATGAAAATAATAAAACTGATAAAACTAATAAAACTTATAAAAATAATAAAAATATTAAAAATATGAAAAATAGTAAAGCTAATAAAACTAAAAAACTAATAAAACTAATAAAATAATAATTAAAATCATAAGAATCATAAAAAATAATAAAAATAATAAAAATAGTAAAACTGATAAAACTACTTAAACTAATAAAAATTATAAAATAATATTAATAATAAAACTAATCAAAATAATCAAATTAATCATAAAAATCATAAAAATAATAATAATAATAAAAATAATAAAAATAGTAAAACTAAAAAAACTAATAAAACTAATGCAAACCATCATAATAATAATAATAATAATAATAATAATAATAATAATAATAATAATAATAATAATAATAATAATAATAATAATAATAATAATAATAATAATAAATCATAATAAATAATAAAAATCATAAAAATCATGAAAATCATAAAACGAATAAAACTAATAAAACTAATAGATATAATAAAAATTATAAAATCATAAAAATAATGAAAATCATAAAACTAATAAAACTAATAAAACTTATAAGACTAATCAAAATAATAAAAATCCTAGAAAATTATAAAAATAATAAAAATCATAAAAAATTATAAAAATAATAAAAAAAAATTAAAATAATAAAAATCATAAAAATCATTAGAATAATAAGACAAATGAAAGAAAAAAAGAGAAATAAAAATAATGAAAATCATAAAAATCATAAAAATAATAAAAAATAAAATAATAAAAAATAAGATAATGAAAAAAAAATGAAAATATTAAAAATAGTAAAAATAGTAAAACTAAAAAACTAATAAAATAGAAAAAAAATAATAAAAATAACAAAACTTAAAAATAATAAAAATAATAAAAGTAATAAAAATAATAAAAATAATAGAAATAAAATTCATAAAAATCATAAAAATCATAAAAATAATAAAAATCATTAAAATCATAAAAATCTTTATAATAATAAAACTAATAAAAGAAATAAGACTAATAAAACTAATAAAAATAGTAAAATCATAAAAAAATATAAATCTAATAAAACTAATAAAAATAATAAAAATATTGAAAATATTAAAAATAGTGAAGCGAATAAAACTAAAAAACTAATAAAACTAATAAAATAATAATTAAAATCATAAGAATCATAAAAAATAATAAAAATGATAAAAATAGTAAAACTGATAAAACTAATAAAACTAATAAAAATAAGAAAAATAATATAAATAATAAAACTAATAAAAATAATCAAATTAATCATAAATATCATAAAAATCATAAAAATAATAATAATAAAAATAATACAAATAGTAAAACTTGAAAAACTAATAAAACTAATGAAAACCATCAAAATAATAATAATAATAATAATAATAATAATAATAATAATAATAATAATAATATATAATAAAAATGATAAAAATCAAGAAAATCATAAAACGAATAAAACTAATAAAACTAATAGAAATAATAAAAATTATAAAATCATAAAAATAATAAAAATCATAAAACTAATAAAACTAATAAAACTTATAAGACTAATAAAAAAAATAAGAATCATAGAAAATTATGAGAATAATAAAAATCATAAAAATCATTGGAATAAAAAAACAAATAAAAGAGAAAAGAGAAATAAAAATAATAAAAATCATAAAAATCATAAAAATAATAAAAAATAAAATAATGAAAAATAAGATAATGAAAACAAATGAGAATATTAAAAATAGTAAAAATAGTAAAAGTAAAAAAACTAATAAAAATAGAAAAAAATAATAAAAATAATAAAACTTAAAAATAATAAAAATAATAAAAGTAATAAAAAAAATAAAAATAATAAAAACAATAGAAATAAAATTCATAAAAATCATAAAAATCATAAAAATAATTAAAATCATAAAAATCATTAGAATAATAAAACTAATAAAAGAAATAACACTAATAAAAATAATAAAAATAGTAAAATTATAAAAAAATATAAACATAATAAAACTAATAAAAATAATAAAAATAATAAAAATATTAAAAATAGTAAAGCAAATCAAAATAAAAAAACTAATAAAACTAATATCAAAATAATAAAAATCATAAAAATCATAAATATCATAAAATTATTAAAAAAATGAAAATAGTAAAACTAATAAAACTAATAAAAATAATAAAAATAATGAAACTAACAAAACTAATGCAAATATTAATAAAAATAATGAAAATAGTAAAAATGATAAAAATGATAAAAATATTAGAAATAATAATTGGAAAAATAATAAAAAAAATGATAAAAATAGGAAAACTAAAAAACTAATAAAACTAATAAAAATAATAAAAATAATGAAATAATAAAAAAAATCATAAAAATATATAAAAAAATAATAAAAATAATAAAAATAGTAAAACTAAAAAAACTAATAAAACTAATAAAAATAATAAAAAATAATAAAAACAATGAAAATAATAAAAATGATAAAATTCATTAAAATCATTAAAATCATAAAAATAATAAATATAAATAAAATAATAAAAATTATAAAAATTATTGGAATAATAAAACTAATAAAAGAAATAAGACTAATAAAAATAATAAAAATATTAAAAATAGTAAAGCTAATCAAACTAAAAAGAACAAATAAAACTAATACAACTAATAAAACTATTAAAAATAATAAAAATAATTAAAATGATAATTACAATAATAAAAATAATAAAATTCATAAAAATCATGAAAAATAATAAAAATAATAAAAATAGTAAACCTAATAAAACTTGTAAAACTAATAAAACTAATAAAAATAATAATTAATGATAAAAATAGTATAAAAAATGAAAATCATAACATAATAAGAATAATAATAATAAGAAAAATAATAAAAAATAATAAAAGTAATAAAAATCATAAAAAATAATAAGAATGATAATGATAAAAATGATAAAAATAATAATATAAAATAATAATAATCTTAAAATAATGAAAATGATAAAAAAATAAAAGTAATAAAAATAGTAAAACTAAAAAACTAATAAAACTAATGAAACTAATAAAAAATAATAAAAATAATAAAAACCATACAAATAAAAAAAATATAAAAAAACATGAAAATCATACAAAAAAAAGTAATAAATACCAATAAAACTGACAAAATAATGAAAATCATAAAGCTCATATAAATCATAAAACTAATAAAACTAATAAAATTAATAAGACTTATAAAAATAATAAAAATCATATAAATCATAAAAAATAATAAAAATTATAAAAATAATAGAAATAATAAAAATAGTAAAACTAATAAAACTAATAAAAATAATGAAAAATATTAAAACTAATAAAACTAATAAAATCAATAACATAATAGAAAAATAAAAATAATAAAATAATAAAAATAGTGAAACTAAAAAAACTAAAAATAATGAAAAACAATAAAAATAATTCAACTAAAAAACTAATAGAAATAATAAAATGATAAAAATAACAAAAATAGTAAAAATTAAAAAAAATAATAAAATAATGAAAAGAATAAAAATAATAAAATTCATAAAAATCGTAAAAATCATAAAATTAAAAATAATTAAAATAATAAAAATCATAAAAATCATAAAATATATAAACTAAGAAAACAAATAAGACTAATAAAAATAACAAAAATCATAAAAATCATAATACTAATAAAACTAATAAAACTAATAAAATATTAAAAATATTAAAAATATGAAAAATAGTAAATCGATTAAAACTAATAAAACTAATAAAACTGATAAAATGATAGAAATATTAATTAAATTCATAAGAATCATAAAAAATAATAAAAATAATTAAAATTGTAAAACTAATAAAACTAATAAAGCTAATAAAAATAATAAAAATAATAAAACTAACAAACTAATGAAAATAATCAATTTAATCATAAAAATCATAAAAATCCTAAAAATAATAATAATAATAAAAATAATAAAAATAGTAAAACTAAAAAACTAATAAAATTAATGAAAACAATCAAAATAATAATAATAATAATAATAATAATAATAATAATAATAATAATAATAATAATAATATTAATAATAATAAAATAAAAATCATAAAAATTATGAAATTCATAAAACTAATAAAACTAACAAATCTAAAAAAATAATTAAAATCATAAAATCATAGAAATAATAAAAATCATAAAACGAATAAAACTAATAAAACTTATAAAACATATCAAAATAATAAGAATCATAAAAAAATAATAAAAATAATTAAAATAATGAAAATCATAAAAATCATTCGAATAATAAAATTAATGAACGAAAATGACTAATAAAATTAATAAAAATCATAAAAATCATGAAAATCATAAAAATAATAAAAGAATAAAAGTAATAAAAAATAAAATTATAAAAATAATAAAAATATTAAAAATATTGAAAATAGTAAAGCGAATAAAACTAATAAAACTAATAAAATATTAAAAATAATAATTGAAATCATAAGAATCCTAAAAAATAATAAATATGATGAAAATAGTAAAACTAATAAAACTAATAAAAATAATCAAATTAATCATAAAAATCATAAAAATCCTAAAAATAATAATATTAATACAAATAATAAAAATAGTAAAACTAAAAAAAATAAAATTAATGAAAACAATCAATAATAATAATAATAATAATAATAATAATAATAATAATAATAATAATAATAATAATAATAATAATAATAATAATAATAAAAATCATAAAAAAATGAAAATCATAAAAATTATGAAAATCATAAAACGAATAAAACTTATAAATCTAATAAGAATAATAAGAATCATAAAATCATAAAAATAATAAAAATCATATAACTAATAAAACTAATAAAACTTATATGACTAATCAAAATAATAAGAATCATAAAAATAATATTAATAATAAAAATAATTAAAATAATAAAAATCATAAAAATCATCAGAATAATAACACTAATAAAAGAAAATTACTAATAAAACTAATAAAAATCATAAAAATCATATAAATAATAAAGAAAATAAAAATGATAAAAAATAAGATGATAAAAATCATAAAAATAATAAAAGAAATAAAAATGATAAAAAATAAGATGAGAAAAATAATAAAAATAATGAAAATAATAAAACTAAAAAAACTAATAAAAATGATAAAAATAATAAAACTATTAAAACTAATATAAATGAAGAAATAAAAAAAATATTAAAAATGATAAAAACAATGCAAACAATAGAAATAATAAAATTCACAAAAATCATAAAACTCATAAAATAATAAAGATTATTAAAATAATAAAATTCATAAAAATCATTAGAATAATAAAGCTAATAAAAGAAATAAGACTAAAAAAATTAAAAAAAAATAATAAAATAAAAAAAAATCATGAATATCATAAAACTAATAGAACTAATAAAAATGATACAAATAATAAAAATCATAAAAATAATAAAGATATTAAAAATAGTAAATCTAATCAAACTAAAAAAAACTAATAAGAATAATAAAAATAGCAATAAAATAATAAAAATAGTAAAACTAATAAATCAAATAAAAATAATAAAGATAATAAAACTAATAAAACTAACAAAACTAATAAAAATAATAATAAAAATAATAAAAATCATAAAAATAGTAAAAACAATAATAAGAGAAATAATAAAAAATAATAATAATAAAAATCATAATAATCATAAAAATAATGCTTATAATTGAATAGTTAAACTAATAAAAAAAAAGAAATATAAAAATGATAAAAATAATAAAAATAATAATATAAAATGATAATAATCATGAAAAATAAAAATTATAAAAAAATAAAAATGATAAAAATAGTAAAACTAAAAAAAACTAATGAAACTAATAAAAATAATAAAAATAATAAAATAATAAAAATCACAATAATCACAAAAATAATAAAAAAATAAAAATATTAAAAATAATAAAAATAGTAAAACTAAAAAAAACTAATAGAATATTAAAATAATAAAACTAATAAAACTAATAACAATAATAAAAGTAATAAAAATAGTAAAAATAATAAAAATAATAAAATCCATAAAAATCATAAAAAATCATAAAAATAATTAAAATAATCAAAATGATAAAAATCATAAGATTCATTGGAATAATGAAACTAATGAAAGAAATAAGACTAATAAAAATAATAAAAAATATTAAAAATAGTAAAGATAATCAAACAAAAAAACCTAATAAAAATAATAATAAAAATCATAAAAATAATATAAATAATTAAAATAATAAAAATCATAAGATTCATTGGAATAATAAAACTAATGAAAGAAATAAGACTAATAAAAATAAAAAAAAATTAAAAATAGTAAAGCTAATCAAAGTAACAAAACTAATAAAAATAATAATAAAAATAATAGAAATCATAAAAATAATAAAAATAATAATAAGAGAAATAATAAAAAATAATAAAAATAATAAAAATCATAATAATCATAAAAATAATGTTTATAATTAAATAGTTAAACTAATAAAAATAAAAAAATAAAAAAATGATAAAAATAATAAAAATAATAATATAAAATGATAATAATCATAAAAAATAAAAATTATAAAAAAATAAAAATGATAAAAATAGTAAAACTAAAAAAACTAATGAAACTAATAAAAATAATAAAAATAATAAAATAATAAAAAATCACAATAATCACAAAAATAATAAAAAAATAAAAATAATAAAAATAATAAAAATAGTAAAACTAAAAACAAACTAATAGAATATTAAAAATAATAAAACTAATAAAACTAAAAACAATAATAAAAGTAATAAAAATAGTAAAAATAATAAAAATAATAAAATTCATAAAAATCATAAAAATCATAAAAATAATAAAAATAATAAAAATAATAAAAATCATAAGATTCATTGGAATAATAAAACTAATGAAAGAAATAAGACTAATAAGAATAATAAAAATATTAAAAATAGTAAAGCTAATCAAACTAAAAAAACTAATAAAACCAATAAAGCTAATAAAAATCATAAAAATGATGAAAAATAATAAAAAAATAATAAAAATAGTAAACCTAATAACGCTTAGCAAACTAATAAAAATAATAAAAAAATAATACAACTAATAAAACTAATGAAACTAATAAAAATAATGAAAATAATAAAAATAGTAAAAGTACTAAAAATCATAAAAATTATAAGAATAATAATAATAAGAATAATAATAATAAGAATAATAATAATAAGAAAAATAATGAAAAATAATAAAAATAATAAAAATAATAAAAATCATAAAAATAATAAAAATAATACATAAGTAAAATAGTAAAACTAATAAAAATAATAAAAATAATAAAAATAATAAAAAAAAATATAAAATAATAATAATCATAAAATAATAAAAATTATAAAAAGATAAAAATAATAAAAATAGTAAAACTAAAAAAGCTAATATAACTAATGAGACTAATAAAATAATAAAAAAAATTAAAAATCATGAAAAACCTAAAAATAATAAAAATGATAAGATAATAGAAATAATAAAAATAGTGAAACTAATAACACTAATAAAAATAATGGAAAATAATAAAACTTAAAAAACCTAATAAAACTTATAAAACTGATGAAAATAATAGAAAAATAAAAATAATAAAATAAAAAAAATAATGAAAATAGTAAAACTAAAAAAACTAATAAAAATAATAAAAACAATACAAATAATTAACCTAAAAAACCAATAGAACAAAGAGAAATAATAAAATAATAGAAATAAAAAAAAATAATAAAAATAATAAAAATAATGAAAATAATAATAATAATAAAATTCATAAAAATCATAAAACTAATAAAACTAATAAAACTAATAAATAATAAAAATAATAAAGATATTGAAAATATTGAAATTAGTAAAGCGATTGAAACTAAAAAAATTAATAAAACTAATAAATCTAATAAAACTAATAAAATAATAAAAATAATAATTAAAATCATAAGAATCATAAAAATAATAAAAATAATAAAAATAGTAAAACTAATAAAAATAATAAAAATAATACAACAAAAAATAATAAAACTAATAAAATTAATAAAAAGGAAAATAATAAAAATAATGAAAATAATAAAAATAATAACAATAAAAAACATCATAAAAATCATAAAATTAATAAAAATAATAAAATAGTAAAACTAATAAAATTAATAAAACTAATGAAACTAATAGAAATAATAAAATTAAGAATATTAATAAAAAAATATTGAAAATCACAAAAATCATTCAAAATAAAAAAATAAAACTAATAAAAATTATAAAAACAATAAAAATAATATAGAAAAAAAATAATAAAACTAATAAAACTAATAGAAATAATAAAATAATAGAAATAATTAAAATAATAAAAATACAAATAATAATAAAAATAATGAAAATGATAAAAATAATAAAATTCATAAAAATCATAAAAATCATAAAAAAATAAAAATTATCAAAAAAATAAAAATCATAAAAATCATAAAAATAATAAAATTAATAAAACAAATGACTAACAAAAATATTAAAAATAACAAAATCATTTAAATATTAAAACTAATAAAACTGATAAAATAATAAAAATATATAAATATAAAAAATAGTAAAAATAGTAAAGCTAATAAACCTAAAGAAACTAATCAACTAATAAAACTGATAAAAATAATAAAAATTATAATTAAAATCATAAAAATCATAAAAAATAATAAAAATAGTAAAAATAGTAAAACTAATAAAACTAATGAAACTAATAAAATTAATAGAAATAATAAAACTAATAAAAATATTCAAAATAATCAAAATAATCATAAAAATAATAAAAAAATAGGAATAATAATAATAAAATTAATAAAAATAGTAAAATTAAAAAAACTAATAAAACTATTGAAAATAATAATAATAATAATAATAATAATAATAATAATAATAATAATAATAATAATAATAATAATAAAAGATCATAAAAATAATAAAAATCATAAAAATCATAGAAATAATAAAACTAATAGAAGTAATAAAAATACTAAAAATAATTGAAATCATAAAAATAGTAAAAATATGAAACTAATAAAAATAATAAAAATAATAAAAATAGTAAAGCTAATCGAAATAAAAAAAACTAATACAACTAATAAAAATAATAATCAAAATAATATAAATCATAAAAATCATAAATATCATAAAATTAATAAAAATAATAAAAATAGTGAAACTAATAAAACTAATAAAAATAATAAAAATAATAAAACTAACAAAACTAATGCAAATATTAATAAAAATAATAAAAATAGTAAAAATAATAAAAATCATAAAAATATTAGAAATAATAATTAGAAAAATAATAAAAAATAATAAAAATTATAAAAATCATAAAAATAATGAAAATGATTCATATAATAAAAATAATAAAAATAATAATATAAAATGATAATAATCATAAAAAAATAAAAATCATGAAAAAAGAATGATAATAAGAATAGTAAAACTAAAAAACTAATAAAACTAATAAAAATAATAAAAATAATAAAATAATAATCACAAAAATCATAAAAATAATAAAAAAAATAATAAAAATAATAAAAATAGTAAAACTAAAACAACTAATAAAAATAATAAAAATAATAAAAACAAAAAACTAATAAAAATAATAAAAATAAAAAAAAAATAATGAAAATAATAGAAATGATGAAATTCATAAAAATCATAAAAATCATAAAAATAATAAATATAATTAAAATAATAAAAATCATAAAAATCATTGGAATAATAAAACTAATAAAAGAGATGACTAATAAAAATATAGAAATATTAAAAATAGTAAAGCTAATAAAACTAAAAAAACTAATATAACTAATACAACTAATAAAACTAATAAAAATAATAAAAAAATAAAAATGATAATTATAATAATAAAAATAAT
>NC_090736.1:34107019-34152019 GCF_036898095.1 Palaemon carinicauda
TAATAAACAATAAAAATCATAATAATAATAATAATAATAATAATAATGAAAATAATAAAAATGGTGAAAATAATAAAAATCATAAAAAAATAAAAATAAAAATAATAAAAATAATTATAAAGATAATAATAACCATAACAATAAAACTAATAAAACTAAAATAATAATAACAAGAGTAAAAATAATAAATATAATAAAAATAATGAAAATGATAAAAATCATAAAACTAATAAAACAAATAAAAATCATGAAAATCATAAAACTAATGAAAATAATGAAAATAATAAAAATATTAAAAGATATTGAGAATATTAAAAATAGTATAGCTAGTAAAACTAATGAAATAATAAAAATAATAACAAAAATAATAAAAATAGTAAAAATTATAAAAATCATAAAACAGAACATAATAAAAATATGAAAAATAATACAAATAATAAAAGTAGTAAAACTAATAAAGATAATAAAAATAATAATAATCATGATAATCCTAAAAATCATAAAAATAATAATAATAATAAAAAATAGTAAAACCAAAAAAACTAATAAAACTAATGAAACTAATATAAGTAAGAAAAATAATAAAAATAATAAAATAATAAAAATAATAAAAATAATAAAAATCATGAAAACCATAAAAATAATGAAGTAATAATAAAAATAATAAAAATCATAAATGTCTTAAAAATGATGAAAATCATAAAAATCATGAAAATCATAAATATAATTAAAAAAATGAAACTAATAAAAATAATAAAACTAATAAAATTAATAAAAATCATAAAATAATAAAAATTATAAAACTAAAAAACTAATAAAACTAATAAGATTTAAAAAATAATAAAAAATTAAAAAAAATCATATAAATAATAAAAATAATAATAATATAAATAATTATAGAAATCGGAAATAAAAATAAAAGTAATAAAAAAACTAATAAAACTAATTAAACTAATAAAACTGATAAAACCAATAAAACTAATATTAAAAATAAAAAAAATAAAAATAATTTAAATAATGATAATAGTAAAACTAATAAAATAAAAAAAATATTAAAATCATAAAAATAATAAAAAAGATCAAAATAATAAAAATCATAAAAATCATAAAAATCATAAAAATCATTAAAATCATAAAGAAATAATAAAAAAGATACAATAATAAAATAGTAAAAATAGTAAAACTTAAATGACTAATAAAACTAATAAAAATATTAAAAATAATAAAAATCATAGAAATCATATAAATAATAAAAGAGTAAAATTATAAAACTAATGAAAATAATAAAATTTAAAAAAGTAATAAAACTAATAAAACTAATAAAATAATAGAAAAATGAGAATAATAAAATAATAAAAATAGTAAAACTAAAAAACTAATGAAAATAATAAAAACAATAAAAATAATTTAACTAAAAAACTAATAGAACTAATAGAAATGATAAAATAATAGAAATAACAGAAATAATAAAAATAATAAAAATAATAAAAGTAATGAAAATAATAAAAATAATAAAATTCATAAAAATCATAAAAATTATAAAAATAAAATAATTAGAATAATAAAAATCATGAAAATAATAAAACTGATAAAACTAATAAAACTTATAAAAATAATAAAAATATTAAAAATATTAAAAATAGTAAAGCTAATAAAACTAAAAAACTAATAAAACTAATAAAATAATAATTAAAATCATAAGAATCATAAAAAATAATAAAAATAATAAAAATAGTAAAACTGATAAAACTACTAAAACTAATAAAAATTATAAAATAATATAAATAATAAAACTAATCAAAATAATCAAATTAATCATAAAAATCATAAAAATAATAATAATAATAAAAATAATAAAAATAGTAAAACTAAAAAAACTAATAAAACTAATGCAAACCATCATAATAATAATAATAATAATAATAATAATAATAATAATAATAATAATAATAATAATAATAATAATAAATCATAATAAATAATAAAAATCATAAAAATCATGAAAATCATAAAACGAATAAAACTAATAAAACTAATAGATATAATAAAAATTATAAAATCATAAAAATAATGAAAATCATAAAACTAATAAAACTAATAAAACTTATAAGACTAATCAAAATAATAAAAATCCTAGAAAATTATAAAAATAATAAAAATCATAAAAAATTATAAAAATAATAAAAAAAATTAAAATAATAAAAATCATAAAAATCATTAGAATAATAAGACAAATGAAAGAAAAAAAGAGAAATAAAAATAATGAAAATCATAAAAATCATAAAAATAATAAAAAATAAAATAATAAAAAATAAGATAATGAAAAAAAAATGAAAATATTAAAAATAGTAAAAATAGTAAAACTAAAAAACTAATAAAATAGAAAAAAAATAATAAAAATAACAAAACTTAAAAATAATAAAAATAATAAAAGTAATAAAAATAATAAAAATAATAGAAATAAAATTCATAAAAATCATAAAAATCATAAAAATAATAAAAATCATTAAAATCATAAAAATCTTTATAATAATAAAACTAATAAAAGAAATAAGACTAATAAAACTAATAAAAATAGTAAAATCCTAAAAAAATATAAATCTAATAAAACTAATAAAAATAATAAAAATATTGAAAATATTAAAAATAGTGAAGCGAATAAAACTAAAAAACTAATAAAACTAATAAAATAATAATTAAAATCATAAGAATCATAAAAAATAATAAAAATGATAAAAATAGTAAAACTGATAAAACTAATAAAACTAATAAAAATAAGAAAAATAATATAAATAATAAAACTAATAAAAATAATCAAATTAATCATAAATATCATAAAAATCATAAAAATAATAATAATAAAAATAATACAAATAGTAAAACTTGAAAAACTAATAAAACTAATGAAAACCATCAAAATAATAATAATAATAATAATAATAATAATAATAATAATAATAATAATATATAATAAAAATCATAAAAATCAAGAAAATCATAAAACGAATAAAACTAATAAAACTAATAGAAATAATAAAAATTATAAAATCATAAAAATAATAAAAATCATAAAACTAATAAAACTAATAAAACTTATAAGACTAATAAAAAAAATAAGAATCATAGAAAATTATGAGAATAATAAAAATCATAAAAATCATTGGAATAAAAAAACAAATAAAAGAGAAAAGAGAAATAAAAATAATAAAAATCATAAAAATCATAAAAATAATAAAAAATAAAATAATGAAAAATAAGATAATGAAAACAAATGAGAATATTAAAAATAGTAAAAATAGTAAAAGTAAAAAAACTAATAAAAATAGAAAAAAATAATAAAAATAATAAAACTTAAAAATAATAAAAATAATAAAAGTAATAAAAAAAATAAAAATAATAAAAACAATAGAAATAAAATTCATAAAAATCATAAAAATCATAAAAATAATTAAAATCATAAAAATCATTAGAATAATAAAACTAATAAAAGAAATAACACTAATAAAAATAATAAAAATAGTAAAATTATAAAAAAATATAAACATAATAAAACTAATAAAAATAATAAAAATAATAAAAATATTAAAAATAGTAAAGCAAATCAAAATAAAAAAACTAATAAAACTAATATCAAAATAATAAAAATCATAAAAATCATAAATATCATAAAATTATTAAAAAAATGAAAATAGTAAAACTAATAAAACTAATAAAAATAATAAAAATAATGAAACTAACAAAACTAATGCAAATATTAATAAAAATAATGAAAATAGTAAAAATGATAAAAATGATAAAAATATTAGAAATAATAATTGGAAAAATAATAAAAAAAATGATAAAAATAGGAAAACTAAAAAACTAATAAAACTAATAAAAATAATAAAAATAATGAAATAATAATAAAAAAAATCATAAAAATATATAAAAAAATAATAAAAATAATAAAAATAGTAAAACTAAAAAAACTAATAAAACTAATAAAAATAATAAAAAATAATAAAAACAATGAAAATAATAAAAATGATAAAATTCATTAAAATCATTAAAATCATAAAAATAATAAATATAAATAAAATAATAAAAATTATAAAAATTATTGGAATAATAAAACTAATAAAAGAAATAAGACTAATAAAAATAATAAAAATATTAAAAATAGTAAAGCTAATCAAACTAAAAAGAACAAATAAAACTAATACAACTAATAAAACTATTAAAAATAATAAAAATAATTAAAATGATAATTACAATAATAAAAATAATAAAATTCATAAAAATCATGAAAAATAATAAAAATAATAAAAATAGTAAACCTAATAAAACTTGTAAAACTAATAAAACTAATAAAAATAATAATTAATGATAAAAATAGTATAAAAAAATAAAATCATAACATAATAAGAATAATAATAATAAGAAAAATAATAAAAAATAATAAAAGTAATAAAAATCATAAAAAATAATAAGAATGATAATGATAAAAATGATAAAAATAATAATATAAAATAATAATAATCTTAAAATAATGAAAATGATAAAAAAATAAAAGTAATAAAAATAGTAAAACTAAAAAACTAATAAAACTAATGAAACTAATAAAAAATAATAAAAATAATAAAAATCATACAAATAAAAAAAATATAAAAAAACATGAAAATCATACAAAAAAAAGTAATAAATACCAATAAAACTGACAAAATAATGAAAATCATAAAGCTCATATAATTCATAAAACTAATAAAACTAATAAAATTAATAAGACTTATAAAAATAATAAAAATCATATAAATCATAAAAAATAATAAAAATTATAAAAATAATAGAAATAATAAAAATAGTAAAACTAATAAAACTAATAAAAATAATGAAAAATATTAAAACTAATAAAACTAATAAAATCAATAAAATAATAGAAAAATAAAAATAATAAAATAATAAAAATAGTGAAACTAAAAAAACTAAAAATAATGAAAAACAATAAAAATAATTCAACTAAAAAACTAATAGAAATAATAAAATGATAAAAATAACAAAAATAGTAAAAATTAAAAAAAATAATAAAATAATGAAAATAATAAAAATAATAAAATTCATAAAAATCGTAAAAATCATAAAATTAAAAATAATTAAAATAATAAAAATCATAAAAATCATAAAATATATAAACTAAGAAAACAAATAAGACTAATAAAAATAACAAAAATCATAAAAATCATAATACTAATAAAACTAATAAAACTAATAAAATATTAAAAATATTAAAAATATGAAAAATAGTAAATCGATTAAAACTAATAAAACTAATAAAACTGATAAAATGATAGAAATATTAATTAAATTCATAAGAATCATAAAAAATAATAAAAATAATTAAAATTGTAAAACTAATAAAACTAATAAAGCTAATAAAAATAATAAAAATAATAAAACTAACAAACTAATGAAAATAATCAATTTAATCATAAAAATCATAAAAATCCTAAAAATAATAATAATAATAAAAATAATAAAAATAGTAAAACTAAAAAACTAATAAAATTAATGAAAACAATCAAAATAATAATAATAATAATAATAATAATAATAATAATAATAATAATAATAATAATAATATTAATAATAATAAAATAAAAATCATAAAAATTATGAAATTCATAAAACTAATAAAACTAACAAATCTAAAAAAATAATTAAAATCATAAAATCATAGAAATAATAAAAATCATAAAACGAATAAAACTAATAAAACTTATAAAACATATCAAAATAATAAGAATCATAAAAAAATAATAAAAATAATTAAAATAATGAAAATCATAAAAATCATTCGAATAATAAAATTAATGAACGAAAATGACTAATAAAATTAATAAAAATCATAAAAATCATGAAAATCATAAAAATAATAAAAGAATAAAAGTAATAAAAAATAAAATTATAAAAATAATAAAAATATTAAAAATATTGAAAATAGTAAAGCGAATAAAACTAATAAAACTAATAAAATATTAAAAATAATAATTGAAATCATAAGAATCCTAAAAAATAATAAATATGATGAAAATAGTAAAACTAATAAAACTAATAAAAATAATCAAATTAATCATAAAAATCATAAAAATCCTAAAAATAATAATATTAATACAAATAATAAAAATAGTAAAACTAAAAAAAATAAAATTAATGAAAACAATCAAAATAATAATAATAATAATAATAATAATAATAATAATAATAATAATAATAATAATAATAATAATAATAATAATAATAATAATAAAAATCATAAAAAAATGAAAATCATAAAAATTATGAAAATCATAAAACGAATAAAACTTATAAATCTAATAAGAATAATAAGAATCATAAAATCATAAAAATAATAAAAATCATATAACTAATAAAACTAATAAAACTTATATGACTAATCAAAATAATAAGAATCATAAAAATAATATTAATAATAAAAATAATTAAAATAATAAAAATCATAAAAATCATCAGAATAATAACACTAATAAAAGAAAATTACTAATAAAACTAATAAAAATCATAAAAATCATATAAATAATAAAGAAAATAAAAATGATAAAAAATAAGATGATAAAAATCATAAAAATAATAAAAGAAATAAAAATGATAAAAAATAAGATGAGAAAAATAATAAAAATAATGAAAATAATAAAACTAAAAAAACTAATAAAAATGATAAAAATAATAAAACTATTAAAACTAATATAAATGAAGAAATAAAAAAAATATTAAAAATGATAAAAACAATGCAAATAATAGAAATAATAAAATTCACAAAAATCATAAAACTCATAAAAATAATAAAGATTATTAAAATAATAAAAATCATAAAAATCATTAGAATAATAAAGCTAATAAAAGAAATAAGACTAAAAAAATTAAAAAAAAATAATAAAATAAAAAAAAATCATGAATATCATAAAACTAATAGAACTAATAAAAATGATACAAATAATAAAAATCATAAAAATAATAAAGATATTAAAAATAGTAAATCTAATCAAACTAAAAAAAACTAATAAGAATAATAAAAATAGCAATAAAATAATAAAAATAGTAAAACTAATAAATCAAATAAAAATAATAAAGATAATAAAACTAATAAAACTAACAAAACTAATAAAAATAATAATAAAAATAATAAAAATCATAAAAATAGTAAAAATAATAATAAGAGAAATAATAAAAAATAATAATAATAAAAATCATAATAATCATAAAAATAATGCTTATAATTGAATAGTTAAACTAATAAAAAAAAAGAAATATAAAAATGATAAAAATAATAAAAATAATAATATAAAATGATAATAATCATAAAAAATAAAAATTATAAAAAAATAAAAATGATAAAAATAGTAAAACTAAAAAAAAACTAATGAAACTAATAAAAATAATAAAAATAATAAAATAATAAAAATCACAATAATCACAAAAATAATAAAAAAATAAAAATATTAAAAATAATAAAAATAGTAAAACTAAAAAAAACTAATAGAATATTAAAATAATAAAACTAATAAAACTAATAACAATAATAAAAGTAATAAAAATAGTAAAAATAATAAAAATAATAAAATCCATAAAAATCATAAAAAATCATAAAAATAATTAAAATAATCAAAATGATAAAAATCATAAGATTCATTGGAATAATGAAACTAATGAAAGAAATAAGACTAATAAAAATAATAAAAAATATTAAAAATAGTAAAGATAATCAAACAAAAAAACCTAATAAAAATAATAATAAAAATCATAAAAATAATATAAATAATTAAAATAATAAAAATCATAAGATTCATTGGAATAATAAAACTAATGAAAGAAATAAGACTAATAAAAATAAAAAAAAATTAAAAATAGTAAAGCTAATCAAAGTAACAAAACTAATAAAAATAATAATAAAAATAATAGAAATCATAAAAATAATAAAAATAATAATAAGAGAAATAATAAAAAATAATAAAAATAATAAAAATCATAATAATCATAAAAATAATGTTTATAATTAAATAGTTAAACTAATAAAAATAAAAAAATAAAAAAATGATAAAAATAATAAAAATAATAATATAAAATGATAATAATCATAAAAAATAAAAATTATAAAAAAATAAAAATGATAAAAATAGTAAAACTAAAAAAACTAATGAAACTAATAAAAATAATAAAAATAATAAAATAATAAAAAATCACAATAATCACAAAAATAATAAAAAAATAAAAATAATAAAAATAATAAAAATAGTAAAACTAAAAACAAACTAATAGAATATTAAAAATAATAAAACTAATAAAACTAAAAACAATAATAAAAGTAATAAAAATAGTAAAAATAATAAAAATAATAAAATTCATAAAAATCATAGAAAATCATAAAAATAATAAAAATAATAAAAATAATAAAAATCATAAGATTCATTGGAATAATAAAACTAATGAAAGAAATAAGACTAATAAGAATAATAAAAATATTAAAAATAGTAAAGCTAATCAAACCAAAAAAACTAATAAAACCAATAAAGCTAATAAAAATCATAAAAATCATGAAAAATAATAAAAAAATAATAAAAATAGTAAACCTAATAACGCTTAGCAAACTAATAAAAATAATAAAAAAATAATACAACTAATAAAACTAATGAAACTAATAAAAATAATGAAAATAATAAAAATAGTAAAAGTACTAAAAATCATAAAAATTATAAGAATAATAATAATAAGAATAATAATAATAAGAATAATAATAATAAGAAAAATAATGAAAAATAATAAAAATAATAAAAATAATAAAAATCATAAAAATAATAAAAATAATACATAAGTAAAATAGTAAAACTAATAAAAATAATAAAAATAATAAAAATAATAAAAAAAAATATAAAATAATAATAATCATAAAATAATAAAAATTATAAAAAGATAAAAATAATAAAAATAGTAAAACTAAAAAAGCTAATATAACTAATGAGACTAATAAAATAATAAAAAAAATTAAAAATCATGAAAAACCTAAAAATAATAAAAATGATAAGATAATAGAAATAATAAAAATAGTGAAACTAATAACACTAATAAAAATAATGGAAAATAATAAAACTTAAAAAACCTAATAAAACTTATAAAACTGATGAAAATAATAGAAAAATAAAAATAATAAAATAAAAAAAATAATGAAAATAGTAAAACTAAAAAAACTAATAAAAATAATAAAAACAATACAAATAATTAACCTAAAAAACCAATAGAACAAAGAGAAATAATAAAATAATAGAAATAAAAAAAAATAATAAAAATAATAAAAATAATGAAAATAATAATAATAATAAAATTCATAAAAATCATAAAACTAATAAAACTAATAAAACTAATAAATAATAAAAATAATAAAGATATTGAAAATATTGAAATTAGTAAAGGGATTGAAACTAAGAAAATTAATAAAACTAATAAATCTAATAAAACTAATAAAATAATAAAAATAATAATTAAAATCATAAGAATCATAAAAATAATAAAAATAATAAAAATAGTAAAACTAATAAAAATAATAAAAATAATACAACAAAAAATAATAAAACTAATAAAATTAATAAAAAGGAAAATAATAAAAATAATGAAAATAATAAAAATAATAACAATAAAAAACATCATAAAAATCATAAAATTAATAAAAATAATAAAATAGTAAAACTAATAAAATTAATAAAACTAATGAAACTAATAGAAATAATAAAATTAAGAATATTAATAAAAAAATATTGAAAATCACAAAAATCATTCAAAATAAAAAAATAAAACTAATAAAAATTATAAAAACAATAAAAATAATATAGAAAAAAAATAATAAAACTAATAAAACTAATAGAAATAATAAAATAATAGAAATAATTAAAATAATAAAAATACAAATAATAATAAAAATAATGAAAATGATAAAAATAATAAAATTCATAAAAATCATAAAAATCATAAATAAATAAAAATTATCAAAAAAATAAAAATCAAAAAAATCATAAAAATAATAAAATTAATAAAACAAATGACTAACAAAAATATTAAAAATAACAAAATCATTTAAATATTAAAACTAATAAAACTGATAAAATAATAAAAATATATAAATATAAAAAATAGTAAAAATAGTAAAGCTAATAAACCTAAAGAAACTAATCAACTAATAAAACTGATAAAAATAATAAAAATTATAATTAAAATCATAAAAATCATAAAAAATAATAAAAATAGTAAAAATAGTAAAACTAATAAAACTAATGAAACTAATAAAATTAATAGAAATAATAAAACTAATAAAAATATTCAAAATAATCAAAATAATCATAAAAATAATAAAAAAATAGGAATAATAATAATAAAATTAATAAAAATAGTAAAATTAAAAAAACTAATAAAACTATTGAAAATAATAATAATAATAATAATAATAATAATAATAATAATAATAATAATAATAATAATAATAATAAAAGATCATAAAAATAATAAAAATCATAAAAATCATAGAAATAATAAAACTAATAGAAGTAATAAAAATACTAAAAATAATTGAAATCATAAAAATAGTAAAAATATGAAACTAATAAAAATAATAAAAATAATAAAAATAGTAAAGCTAATCGAAATAAAAAAAACTAATACAACTAATAAAAATAATAATCAAAATAATATAAATCATAAAAATCATAAATATCATAAAATTAATAAAAATAATAAAAATAGTGAAACTAATAAAACTAATAAAAATAATAAAAATAATAAAACTAACAAAACTAATGCAAATATTAATAAAAATAATAAAAATAGTAAAAATAATAAAAATCATAAAAATATTAGAAATAATAATTAGAAAAATCATAAAAAATAATAAAAATTATAAAAATCATAAAAATAATAAAAATGATTCATATAATAAAAATAATAAAAATAATAATATAAAATGATAATAATCATAAAAAAATAAAAATCATGAAAAAAGAATGATAATAAGAATAGTAAAACTAAAAAACTAATAAAACTAATAAAAATAATAAAAATAATAAAATAATAATCACAAAAATCATAAAAATAATAAAAAAAATAATAAAAATAATAAAAATAGTAAAACTAAAACAACTAATAAAAATAATAAAAATAATAAAAACAAAAAACTAATAAAAATAATAAAAATAAAAAAAAATAATGAAAATAATAGAAATGATGAAATTCATAAAAATCATAAAAATCATAAAAATAATAAATATAATTAAAATAATAAAAATCATAAAAATCATTGGAATAATAAAACTAATAAAAGAGATGACTAATAAAAATATAGAAATATTAAAAATAGTAAAGCTAATAAAACTAAAAAAACTAATATAACTAATACAACTAATAAAACTAATAAAAATAATAAAAAAATAAAAATGATAATTATAATAATAAAAATAATAATATTCATAAAAATCAGGAAAAATAATAAAAAATAATAAAAATAGTAAACCTAATAAAACTTATAAAACTAATAAAACTAATAAAAATAATAAAAATGATAAAAATAGTATAGATAATGAAAATCATAACATAATAAGAATAATAAGAAGAAAAATAATAAAAAATAATTTAAGTAATAAAAATCATGAAAAATAATAAAAATTATTATTAGGATAAAAATGATAAAAATAATAATATAAAATAATAATAATCTTAAAATAATAAAAATTATAAAAAAAATAAAAGTAATAAAATTAGTAAAACTAAAAAACTAATAAAACTAATGAAACTAATAAAAAAATAATAAAAATCATACAAATAAAAAAAATCATAAAAAACATGAAAATCATACAAACAAAAAAATAATAAATACTAATAAAACTGATAAAATAATGAAAATCATAAAGATCATATAAATCATAAAACTAATAAAATTAATATGACTTATAAAAATGATAAAAATCATATAAATCATAAATATAATAAAAATTATAAAAATAATAGAAATAATAGAAATAGTCAAACTAATAAAACTAATAAAATAATGAAAAATAATAAAACTAAAAAAACTGATAAAAATAAAAAAAATAAAAAAAATTATAGAAAAATAAAAATAATAAAAGAATAAAAATAAATAAATAGTAAAACTAAAAAAACTAATAATATTAAAAAACAATAAAAATAATTTAACTAAAAAACTAATAGAAATGATAAAAATAACAAAAATAGTAAAAATAGAAAAAAATAATAATAAAAATAATCAAAATAATCAAAATAATAAAAATTATAAAAATCATAAAAATAAAAATAATTAAAATAATTAAAATCATAAAAATCATAAAAATATTGAAACTAAGAAAACAAATAAGACTAATAAAAATAATAAAAAACATAAAAATCATAAAACTAATAAAACTAATAAAATATTAAAAATATTAAAAATATTAAAAATAGTAAAGCGAATAAAACTAATACATACATACATATAACAAAGGCACTTCCCCCAATTTTGGGGGGTAGCCGACAACAACAAGAAACAAAAAAAAAGGGGACCTCTACTCTCTACGTTCCTCCAGCCTAACCAGGGACTCAGCCGAGTTCAGCTGGTACTGCTAGGGTGCCACAGCCCAACCTCCCACATTTCCACCACAGATGAAGCTTCATACTGCTGAGTCCCCTACTGCTGCTACCTCCGCGGTCATCTAAGGCACCGGAGGAAGCAGCAGGGCCTACCGGAACTGCGTCACAATCGCTCGCCATTCATTCCTATTTCTAGCACGCTCTCTTGCCTCTCTCACATCTATCCTCCTATCACCCAGAGCTTTCTTCACACCATCCATCCACCCAAACCTTGGCCTTCCTCTTGTACTTCTCCCATCAACTCTTGCATTCATCACCTTCTTTAGCAGACAGCCATTTTCCATTCTCTCAACATGGCCAAACCACCTCAACACATTCATATCCACTCTAGCCGCTAACTCATTTCTTACACCCGTTCTCACCCTCACCACTTCGTTCCTAACCCTATCTACTCGAGATACACCAGCCATACTCCTCAGACACTTCATATCAAACACATTCAATTTCTGTCTCTCCATCACTTTCATTCCCCACAACTCCGATCCATACATCACAGTTGGTACAATCACTTTCTCATATAGAACTCTCTTTACATTCATGCCCAATCCTCTATTTTTTACTACTCCCTTAACTGCCCCCAACACTTTGCAACCTTCATTCACTCTCTGACGTACATCTGCTTCCACTCCACCATTTGCTGCAACAACAGACCCCAAGTACTTAAACTGATCCACCTCCTCAAGTAACTCTCCATTCAACATGACATTCAACCTTGCACCACCTTCCCTTCTCGTACATCTCATAACCTTACTCTTACCCACATTAACTCTCAACTTCCTTCTCTCACACACCCTTCCAAATTCTGTCACTAGTCGGTCAAGCTTCTCTTCTGTGTCTGCTACCAGTACAGTATCATCCGCAAACAACAACTGATTTACCTCCCATTCATGATCATTCTCGCCTACCAGTTTTAATCCTCGTCCAAGCACTCTAGCATTCACCTCTCTCACCACTCCATCAACATACAAGTTAAACAACCACGGCGACATCACACATCCCTGTCTCAGCACCACTCTCACCGGAAACCAATCGCTCACCTCATTTCCTATTCTAACACATGCTTTACTACCTGTGTAGAAACTTTTCACTGCTTGCAACAACCTTCCACCAACTCCATATAACCTCATCACAATCCACATTGCTTCCCTATCAACTCTATCATATGCTTTCTCCAGATCCATAAACGCAACATACACCTCCTTACCTTTTGCTAAATATTTCTCGCATATCTGCCTAACTGTAAAAATCTGATTCATACAACCCCTACCTCTTTTAAAACCACCCTGTACTTCCAAGATTGCATTCTCTTTTTTATCCTTAATCCTATTAATCAGTATTCTACCATACACTTTTCCAACTACACTCAACAAACTAATACCTCTTGAATTACAACACTCATGCACATCTCCCTTACCCTTATATAGTGGTACAATACATGCACAGACCCAATCTACTGGTACCATTGATAACACAAAACACACATTAAACAATCTCACCAACCATTCAAGTACAGTCACACCCCCTTCCTTCAACATCTCAGCTTTCACACCATCCATACCCGATGCTTTTCCTACTCTCGTTTCATCTAGTGCTCTCCTCACTTCCTCTATTGTAATCTCTCTCTCATTCTCATCTCCCATCACTGGCACCTCAACACCTGGAACAGCAATTATATCTGCCTCCCTATTATCCTCAACATTCAGCAAACTTTCAAAATATTCCGCCCACCTTTTCCTTGCCTCCTCTCCTTTTAACAACCTTCCATTTCCATCTTTCACTGTCTCTTCAATTCTTGCGCCGGCCTTCCTTACTCTCTTCACTTCTTTCCAAAACTTCTTCTTATTCTCTTCATATGACTGACCCAGTCCCTGACCCCACCTCAGGTCAGCTGCCCTCTTTGCCTCACGTACCTTGCGCTTTACTTCCACTTTTGCTCTCTATATTTTTCATACTTCTCTATACTATTACTCTGCAGCCATTCTTCAAAAGCCCTCTTTTTCTCTTCCACTTTTACCTTCACTCCTTTATTCCACCATTCACTGCCCTTCCTCATGCTGCCTCCAACAACCTTCTTGCCACATACATCACTTGCAATCCCAACAAAATTTTCTTTTGCTAACTTCCACTCCTCCTCTAAATTACCAGTTTCTCTTACTCTCACCTCGTCATATGACATTTTCAACCTTTCCTGATATTTACTTTTTACCCCCGGTTTTATTAGCTCTTCAACCCTCACTAGCTCCCTTTTACATCCACCTACTCTATTCCCCCACTCTTTTGCTACAACTAATTTTCCTTCCACCAAAAAATGATCAGACATACCGTTAGCCATACCCCTAAACACGTGCACGTCTTTCAATCTTCCAAACATTCTTTTAGTTATCAACACATGATCCATTAATGACCTTTCTACTACTCTTCCATTTGCCACTCTTACCCATGTATACTTATTTTTATCTTTCTTTTTAAAAAAGCTAGCACTTATTACCATCTCTTGTTCAACACACATATCTACCAGTCTCTCACCACTCTCATTTTCACCTGGTACGCCATATTTCCCAATGACACCTTCTACCTCTCTAGCACCCACTCTAGCATTTAAGTCACCCATAACAACTACATAATTCCTTCTTATAAAACTAATAAAACTGATAAAATAATAGAAATATTAATTAAAACCATAAGAATCATAAAAAATAGTAAAAATAATGAAAATTGTAAAACTAATAAAACTAATTAAGCTAATAAAAATAATAAAAATAATAAAATTAATAAACTAACAAAAATTATCAAATTAATCATAAAAATCCTAAAAACAATAATAATAATGAAAATAATAAAAATAGTAAAACTAAAAAACTAATAAAATTAATGAAAACCATCAAAACAATAATAATGAAAATAATAATAATAATAATAATAATAATAATAATAAAATAAAAATCATAAAAGTTATGAAAATCATAAAACTAATAAAACTAATAAATCTAATAAAAATAATTAAAATCATAAAAAAATAATAAAAATCATAAAACTAATAAAACTAATAAAACTTATAAGACTAATCAAAATAATACATACATACATACATATACCATGGCACCTCCCCCAATTTTGGGGGGTAGCCGCCATCAACAATGAAACAAAAACAAAAAGGAGACCTCTACTCTCTATGTTCCTCCCAGCCTAACAAGGGACTCATCCGGGTTCAGCTGGTACTGCTAGGGTGTCAGAGCCCATCCTCCCACATTATCCACCACAGATGAAGCTTCATAATGCTGAATCCCCTACTGCTGCTACCTCCGCGGTCATCTAAGGCATCGGAGGCAGCAGCAGGGCCTACCGGAACTGCGTCACAATCGCTCGCTATTCATTCCTATTTCTAGCACGCTCTGTTGCCTCGCTCACATCTATCCTCCTATCACCCAGAGCTTCCTTCACTCCATCCATCCACCCAAACCTTGGCGTTCCTCTAGTACTTCTCCCATCAACTCTTGCATTCATCACCTTCTTTAGCAGACATCCATTTTCCATTCTCTCAACGTGGCCAAACCACCTCAACACATTCATATCCACTCTAGCTGCTAACTCATTTCTTACACCCGTTCTCACTCTCACCACTTCGTTCCTAACCATATCTACTCGAGATACACCAACCATACTCCTTAGATACTTCATCTCAAACACATTCAATTTCTGTCTCTCCATCACTTTCATTCCCCACAACTACAATCCATACATCACAGTTGGTACAATCACTTTCTCATATAGAACTCTCTTTACATTCATGCCCAACCCTCTATTTTTTACTACTCCCTTAACTGCCCCCAACACTTTGCAACCTTCATTCACTCTCTGACGTACATCTGCTTCCACTCCACCATTTGCTGCAACAACAGACCCCAAGTACTTAAACTGATCCACCTCCTCAAGTAACTCTCCATTCAACATGACATTCAACCTTGCACCACCTTCCCTTCTCGTACATCTCATAACCTTACTCTTACCCACATTAACTCTCAACTTCCTTCTCTCACACACTCTTCCAAATTCTCTCACTAATCGTCCAAGCTACTCTTCTGTGTCTGCAACCAGTACAGTATCATCCGCAAACAACAACTGATTTACCTCCCATTCATGGTCATTCTCGTCTACCAGTTTTAATCCTCGTCCAAGCACTCGAGCATTCACCTCTCTCACCACTCCATCAACTTACAAGTTAAACAACCACGGCGACATCACACATCCCTGTCTCAGCCTCACTCTCACCGGAAACCAATCACTCACTTCATTTCCTATCCTAACACATGCTTTACTACCTTTATAGAAACTTTTCACTGCTTGCAACAACCTTCCACCAACTCCATATAACCTCATCACATTCCACATTGCTTCCCTATCAACTCTATCATATGCTTTCTCCAGATCCATAAACGCAACATACACCTCCTTACCTTTTGCTAAATATTTCTCGCATATCTGCCTAACTGTAAAAATCTGATTCATACAACCCGTACCTCTTCTAAAACCACCCTGTATTTCTAAGATTGCATTCTCTGTTTTATCCTTGATCCTATTAATCAGTATTCTACCATACACTTTTCCAACTACACTCAACAAACTAATACCTCTTGAATTACAACACTCATGCACATCTCCCTTACCCTTATATAGTGGTACAATACATGCACAGACCCAATCTACTGGTACCATTGACAACACAAAACACACATTAAACAATCTCACCAACCATTCAAGTACAGTCACACCCCCTTCCTTCAACATCTCAGCTTTCACACCATCCATACCCGATGCTTTTCCTACTCTCGTTTCATCTAGTGCTCTCCTCACTTCCTCTATTGTAATCTCTCTCTCATTCTCATCTCCCATCACTGGCACCTCAACACCTGGAACAGCAATTATATCTGCCTCCCTATTATCCTCAACCTTCAGCAAACTTTCAAAATATTCCGCCCACCTTTTCCTTGCCTCCTCTCCTTTTAACAACCTTCCATTTCCATCTTTCACTGTCTCTTCAATTCTTGCGCCGGCCTTCCTTACTCTCTTCACTTCTTTCCAAAACTTTTTCTTATTCTCTTCATATGACTGACCCAGTCCCTGACCCCACCTCAGGTCAGCTGCCCTCTTTGCCTCACGTACCTTGCGCTTTACTTCCACCTTTTGCTCTCTATATTTTTCATACTTCTCTATACTATTACTCTGCAGCCATTCTTCAAAAGCCCTCTTTTTCTCTTCCACTTTTACCTTCACTCCTTCATTCCACCATTCACTGCCCTTCCTCATGCTGCCTCCAACAACCTTTTTGCCACATACATCACTTGCAATCCCAACAAAATTTTCTTTTGCTAACTTCCACTCCTCCTCTAAATTACCAGTTTCTCTTACTCTCACCTCGTCATATGCCATTTTCAACCTTTCCTGATATTTACTTTTTACCCCCGGTTTTATTAGCTCTTCAACCCTCACTAGCTCCCTTTTACATCCACCTACTCTATTCCCCCACTCTTTTGCTACAACTAATTTTCCTTCCACCAAAAAATGATCAGACATACCGTTAGCCATACCCCTAAACACGTGCACGTCTTTCAATCTTCCAAACATTCTTTTAGTTATCAACACATAATCCATTAATGCCCTTTCTACTACTCTTCCATTTGCCACTCTTACCCATGTATACTTATTTTTATCTTTCTTTTTAAAAAAGCTAGCACTTATTACCATCTCTTGTTCAACACACATATCTACCAGTCTCTCACCACTCTCATTTTCACCTGGTACGCCATATTTCCCAATGACACCTTCTACCTCTCCAGCACCCACTCTAGCATTTAAGTCACCCATAATAACTACATAATTCCTTCTAATAAAACTAATAAAACTGATAAAATAATAGAAATATTAATTTAAATCATAAGAATCATAAAAAATAGTAAAAATAATGAAAATTGTAAAACTAATAAAACTAATTAAGCTAATAAAAATAATAAAAATAATAAAATTAATAAACTAACAAAAATTATCAAATTAATCATAAAAATCCTAAAAACAATAATAATAATGAAAATAATAAAAATAGTAAAACTAAAAAACTAATAAAATTAATGAAAACCATCAAAATAATAATAATGAAAATAATAATAATAATAATAATAATAATAATAATAATAATAATAATAATAAAATAAAAATCATAAAAGTTATGAAAATCATAAAACTAATAAAACTAATAAATATAATAAAAATAATTAAAATCATGAAAAAATAATAAAAATCATAAAACTAATAAAACTAATAAAACTTATAAGACTAATCAAAATAATACATACATACATACATATACCATGGCACCTCCCCCAATTTTGGGGGGTAGCCGCCATCAACAATGAAACAAAAACAAAAAGGAGACCTCTACTCTCTATGTTCCTCCCAGCCTAACAAGGGACTCATCCGGGTTCAGCTGGTACTGCTAGGGTGTCAGAGCCCATCCTCCCACATTATCCACCACAGATGAAGCTTCATAATGCTGAATCCCCTACTGCTGCTACCTCCGCGGTCATCTAAGGCATCGGAGGCAGCAGCAGGGCCTACCGGAACTGCGTCACAATCGCTCGCTATTCATTCCTATTTCTAGCACGCTCTGTTGCCTCGCTCACATCTATCCTCCTATCACCCAGAGCTTCCTTCACTCCATCCATCCACCCAAACCTTGGCGTTCCTCTAGTACTTCTCCCATCAACTCTTGCATTCATCACCTTCTTTAGCAGACATCCATTTTCCATTCTCTCAACATGGCCAAACCACCTCAACACATTCATATCCACTCTAGCTGCTAACTCATTTCTTACACCCGTTCTCACTCTCACCACTTCGTTCCTAACCATATCTACTCGAGATACACCAACCATACTCCTTAGACACTTCATCTCAAACACATTCAATTTCTGTCTCTCCATCACTTTCATTCCCCACAACTCCAATCCATACATCACAGTTGGTACAATCACTTTCTCATATAGAACTCTCTTTACATTCATGCCCAACCCTCTATTTTTTACTACTCCCTTAACTGCCCCCAACACTTTGCAACCTTCATTCACTCTCTGACGTACATCTGCTTCCACTCCACCATTTGCTGCAACAACAGACCCCAAGTACTTAAACTGATCCACCTCCTCAAGTAACTCTCCATTCAACATGACATTCAACCTTGCACCACCTTCCCTTCTCGTACATCTCATAACCTTACTCTTACCCACATTAACTCTCAACTTCCTTCTCTCACACACTCTTCCAAATTCTCTCACTAATCGTCCAAGCTACTCTTCTGTGTCTGCAACCAGTACAGTATCATCCGCAAACAACAACTGATTTACCTCCCATTCATGGTCATTCTCGTCTACCAGTTTTAATCCTCGTCCAAGCACTCGAGCATTCACCTCTCTCACCACTCCATCAACTTACAAGTTAAACAACCACGGCGACATCACACATCCCTGTCTCAGCCTCACTCTCACCGGAAACCAATCACTCACTTCATTTCCTATCCTAACACATGCTTTACTACCTTTATAGAAACTTTTCACTGCTTGCAACAACCTTCCACCAACTCCATATAACCTCATCACATTCCACATTGCTTCCCTATCAACTCTATCATATGCTTTCTCCAGATCCATAAACGTAACATACACCTCCTTACCTTTTGCTAAATATTTCTCGCATATCTGCCTAACTGTAAAAATCTGATTCATACAACCCGTACCTCTTCTAAAACCACCCTGTATTTCTAAGATTGCATTCTCTGTTTTATCCTTGATCCTATTAATCAATACTCTACCATACACTTTTCCAATTACGCTTAACAAACTAATACCTCTTGAATTACAACACTCATGCACATCTCCCTTACCCTTATATAGTGGTACAATACATGCACAAACCCAATCTACTGGTACCATTGACAACACAAAACACACATTAAACAATCTCACCAGCCATTCAAGCACAGTCACACCCACCTCCTTCAACATCTCAGATCTCACACCATCCATACCAGATGCTTTTCCTACTCTCGTTTCATCTAGTGCTCTCCTCACTTCATCTATTGTAATCTCTCTCTCAGTCTCATCTCCCATCACTGGCACCTCAACACCTGGAATAGCAATTATATCTGCCTCCCTATTATCCTCAACATTCAGTAAACTTTCAAAATATTCCGCCCATCTTCTCAAAATAATAAGAATCATAAAAATTATAAAAATAATAAAAATAATTAAAATCATTAAAATAATAAAAATCATAAAAATTATTCGAATGATAAAACTAATAAAAGAAAATGACTAATAAAATTAATAAAAATCATAAAAATCATAAATATAATAAAAGAATAAAGTAATAAAAGATAAAATTATAAAAATAATAAAAATATTAAAAATATTAAAAATAGTAAAGCGAATAA
Organism: Palaemon carinicauda; assembly: GCF_036898095.1. Classification (NCBI taxonomy): domain Eukaryota; kingdom Metazoa; phylum Arthropoda; class Malacostraca; order Decapoda; family Palaemonidae; genus Palaemon; species Palaemon carinicauda. The sequence continues at coordinate 34,128,171 of NC_090736.1, forward strand.
AACTAATAAAACTAATAAAATATTAAAAATATTAATTAAAATCATAAGAATCATAAATAATAATAAAAATAAGGATACTAGAAAAACTAATAAAACAAATAAAAATAATAAAAATAATAAAACTAATAAAAATAATCAAAATAATCATAAAAATCCTAAAAATCCTAGACATAATAATAATAATAATAAAAATAATAAAAATAGTAAAACTAAAAAACTAATAAAATTAATGAAAACAATCAAAATAATAATAATAATAATAATAATAATAATAATAATAATAATAATAATAATAAAAAAATAAAAAACAAAAATCATGAAAATCATAAAACGAATAAAACTTATAAATCTAATAAGAATAATAAAAATCATAAAATCATAAAAATAATAATATAAAATGATAATAATCATTAAAAAATAAAATTATAAAAAAATAAAAAAATAGAAATAGTAAAACTAAAAAAACTAATGAAACTAATAAAAATAATATAAATAATAAAATAAAAAAAATCACAAAAATCCCAAAAATAGTAAAAAATAAAAATAATAGAAATAATAAAAATAGTAAAACTAAAAAAACTAATAAAATAATAAAACTAATAAAACTAATAAAAAAATAAAAGTAATAAAAATAGTAAAAACCATAAAAATAATAAAAATTATGAAAATAATTGAAATAAGAAAATTCATAAAAATTATAAAAAATCATAAAAATAATAAAAATAATAAAAATGATAAAAATCATAAGAGTCATTGGAATAATGAAACTAATAAAAGAAATAAGACTAATAAAAATAATAACAATATTAAAAATAGTAAAGCTAATCAAACTAAAAAGAACAAATAAAACTAATACAACCAATAAAGCTAATAAAGCTAATAAAAATAATAAAAATTATAATTAAAATAAAAATAATAAAAATCCTAAAAATCATGAAAAATAATAAAAAATAATAAAAATAGTAAACCTTAAAACGTTTAGAAAACTAATGGAAATAATAGTAAAAATAATAAAAATAATAAAAATAATAATAATAATAATAATAATAATAATAATAATAATAATAAGAAGAAGAAGAAGAATAATAATAATAAGAAAAATAATGAAAAATAATAAAAATAATAAAAAACATAAAAATGATAAAAATAATACACAATAATAATAGTAAAACTAATGAAAATAATAAAAATAATAAAAATGATAAAAATAAAAAAAATAATAATATAAAATAATAATAATCATAAAATAATAAAAATTATAAAAAGATGAAAATAATAAAAATAGTAAAACTTAAAAGGCTAATAAAACTAACGAGACTAATAAAAAAAATAAAAATAAAAAAAAACAAAAAAAAAATAAAAATAATAAGATAATAGAAATTAATTAAAATAGTAAAAATAATAAAACTAATAAAAATAATGGAAAATAATAAAACTTAAAAAACCTAATAAAACTAATAAAAATAATAGCAAAATAAAAATAATAAAATAATAAAAATAATAAAAATAGTAAAACTAGAAAACTAATAAAAATAATAAAAACAATAATAATAATTTAACTAAAAAACTAATAGATCTAATAGAAATAATAAAATTATAGAAATAACAAAAAAAAATAAGAATAATAAAAATAATGAAAATAAAAATAGTAAAATTCACAAAAATCATAAAACTAATAAAACTAATAAAATAATAAAATAATGAGGATATTAAAAATATTAAAAAGAGTAGAGCGATTAAAACTAAAAAAACTAATAAAACTAATAAATCTAATAAAACTAATAAAATAGTAAAAATAATAATTAAAATCATAAGAATCATAAGAAATAATAAAAATAATAAAAATAGTAAAACTAATACAAATAATAAAAATAATAAAACTAAGAAAAATAATAAAACTAATAAAATTAATAAAAAGGAAAATAATAATAAAAATAAAAATAAAAAACATCATAAAAATCATAAAATAATGAAAATAGTATAATTAATAAAACTAATAAAAATAATAAAAAATAATACAACTAATAAAACTAATGAAACTAATAAAAGTAACGAAAATAATAAAAATAATAAAATAATAAAAATCATAAAAATGATAAGAATAATAACAATAAGAATAATAATAATAAGAAAAATAATGAAAAATAATAAAAATAATAAAAATCATAAAAATAATAAAAATAATACATGATAAAAATGGTAATACTAATAGAAATAATAAAAATAATAAAAATGATAAAAATAATAAAAATAATATAAAATAATGATAATCATAAAATAATAAAAATTATAAAAAGATAAAAATAATAAAAATAGAAAAACTAAAAAAACTAATAAAACTTATGAGACTAATAAAAATAATAGAAATAATAAAAATCATAAAAAATAAAAATAATAAAAATGATAAGAAAATAAAAATAATAAAAATAGTAAAACTAATAAAACTGATAAAAATAATGGAAAATAATAAAACTTATATAACCTAATAAAACTAATAGAACTAATAAGAATAATAGAAAAATAAAAATAATAAAATAATAAAAATAATAGAAATAGTAAAACTAAAAAAACTAATAAAAATGATAAAAACCATAAAAATAATTTAACTAAAAATCTAATAAAACTAATAGAAATAATAAAATAATAGAAATAACAAAAAAAATAAAAATAATAAAAGTAATGAAAATAATAAAAATAATAAAATTCATAAAATTCATAAAACTAATAAAACTAATAAAATATTAAAAATAATAAAGATATTAAAAATATTGAAAATAGTAAAGCGATTAAAACTAAAAAAACTAATAAAACTAATAAATCTAATAAAACTAATAAAATAATAAAAATAATAATTAATATCATAAGAATCATAAAAAATAATAAAAATAATAAAAATAGTAAAAATAATAAAAATAATAAAAATAATAAAACTGAAAAAAATAATAAAACTAATAAAATTAATAAAAAGGAAAATAATAATAAAAAATAATAAAAATAAAAATATTGATGAAAAAATATTGAAAATCACGAAAATCATACAAAATAAAAAATAAAACTAATGAAAATTATAAAAATATAATATAAATAAAAAACTAATAAAACTAATAGAAATAATAAAATAATAGAAGTAATTAAAATAATGAAAATACAAATAATAATAAAAATGATGAAAATGATAAAACTAATAAAATAATCAAAATCATGAAAATCATGAAAATAATAAAACTAATAAAACAAACAAGACTAATAAAAATAATAAAATCATAAAAAAACATAAAACTAATAAAACTAATGAAATAATAAAAAAAATTAAAATGTCAAAAATATTAAAAATAGTAAAGCTAATAAACCTAAAGAAACTAATTAACTAATAAAACTAATTAAAATAATAAAAATTATAATTAAAATCATAAAAATCATAAAAAATAATAAAAAATAATAAAAATAGTAAAACAAATAAAACTAATAAAAGTAATAGAAATAATAAAACTAATAAAAATATTCAAAATATTCAAAATAATCAAAATAATCATAAAAATTATAAAAATCATAAAAATAATAGGAATAATAATAATAATAAAAAAATAATAAAAATAATAAAACTGAAAAATCTAATAATAATAATAATAATAATAATAATAATAATAATTAAAATCATAAAAATCATAGAAATAATAAAACTAATAGAAGTAATAAAAATAATGAAAATTATTGAAATCATAAAAATCATAAAAGTCATCAAAATAATAAAACTAATAAAACAAATAAAACTAATAAAAATAAAAAAAATAATAAAATCATAAAAATCATAAAACCAATAAAACTAATAAAAACAATAAAAACAAAAATATCAAAAATATCAAAAATAATAAAGCTAATAAACCTAAGAAAACTGATAAAACTAATAAAACTTATAAAATAATAAAAATAATAATTAACATCATAAAAATCATAAAGAATAATAAAAATAATAAAAATAGTAAAACTAATAAAACTATTAAAAAAATAGAAATAGCAAAACTAATCAAAATAATCAAATTAATCATAAAAATCATAAAAATAATAAGAATAAAAATAATAAAAATAACAAAAATAGTAAAACTAAAAAAACTAATGAAAATAATCAAAATAATCAAAATAATAATAATAATAATAAAAATCATAAAAATCATAAAAATAATAAAAATCATAAAAATCATGAAAATCATAGAAATAATAAAACTATTAAAAGTAATAAAAATAACAAAAATAATAAAATCATAAAAATCACCAAAATCATAAAACTAATAAAACTAATAAGACTAATAAAAATAACAAAAATCATAGAAATAATAAAACTAATAAAATAATTAAAATAATAAAAAATCAAAAAAATCATCAGAATAATAAAACTAATAAAAGAAATAAGACATAAAATTAATAAAAATCATAAAAATCATGAAAATCATAAAAATAATAAAAAAAATAAAAATAATACAAAATAAGGTAATAAAAATAATACAAATAATAATAGTAAAACTAAAAAACTAATAAAAAATAAAAATAATAAAACTAATAAAACTAATAAAATTAAAAAAAATAATAAAAATAATAAAAATAATAAAAATCATATAAATCATAAAAATAATAAAAAATAATAAAAATAATAAAAATTATAAAAATCATTTGAATAATAAAACTAATAAAAGAAATAAAACTATTAAAAATAATAATAATAATAAAATTATAAAAATCCTACAAATCATAAAACTAATAATACTAATGAAACTAATGTAAATAATAAAAATATTAAAGATATTAAAAATAGTAAAGCTAATCAAACTAAAAAAAACTAATAAAACTAATATAAATAAAAAAAATAAAAAATATCATAATAAAAAAATAAAAATCATAAAAATCATAAAAGTAATAAAAAAAATAAAAATAGTGAACCTAATAAAACTAATAAAATAATAAAAATAATAAAACTGCTAAAACTAATAAAACTAATAAAAGTAATAATAAAAATAGTGAAAATAATAAAAATCATAAAAAATATTAAAAATAAAAATAATAAGAAAAATAATTAGAAATAATAAATATAATAAAAATCGAAATAATGATAAAAATAATACATAATAAAAATAGTGAAAATAATGAAAATGATAAAAATAATAATACAAAATAATAATAATCATAAAAATAATAAAAAATTAAATAAAAATAGAAATGATAAAAATTGTAAAACTAAAAAACTAATAAAACTAATGACACTAATAAAAATAACAAAAATCATAAAAATCATGAAAATCATAAAAGAATAAAAATCATAAATATCATATAAAACATAAAACTAATAAAACTAATAAAATTAATAAGACTAATATCAATAATAAAAATCATAAAAATAATAAAAATATTGAAAATAATGAAAATAATTATCAAAATAATAATAATAATAATAAAACTAATAAAACTAATAAAAATAAAAATCATAAAAATATTAAAAATAATAAAAATAATAAGAACAATAAAAATAATAATAATAGTAAAACTAATAAATCTAATAAAACTAAGGAAACTAATAAAAATAATAAATATAATAAAAAATAGTAAAAATAATAAAAATAAATAAAATCATGAGAATTAATAAAATAATATGAATAATAAAACTAAAAAAAATAAATATAATAAAAATAAAAAAAATAGTGAAACTAAAATAAATAATAAAACTAATAAAACTAATATAAATAATAAAAATAATAAAAATGATAAAAATAATAAAAAAATCATAAAAATAATAAAATCATGAAAATCATAAAACTAAAAAAACTAATAAAACTAATGGAAATAAAAAAAAATTAATAAAATAATAAAAACAATAAAAATTAAAAAGATAATAAAGCTAATAAAACTAATAAAACTAATAAAAATAATAGATAATAAAAAAATGAAAATAATTAAAAATAATAATCTTAAAAATCATAAAAATAATAAAATTAATGAAATTAATAATAATAATAATAAAATAGTAAAAATAGTAAAACTAAAAAATCTAATAAATCTAATAAAACTAATAAAACTATTAAAAAATAGAAAATATAATAATAAGAATAATAAAAATAATAATAATAATAAAAATTATGAAAATCATAGAAATCTTACAAATCATATAAATAATAAAACTAATAAAACTAATAAAAATAATAGGAATTATTAAAATAATAAAAATCATCAAAATCATAAAATGAATAAAACTAATAAAAATAATAAAAAAATAAAAAATATTTAATATACTAAAAATATTAAAAATAGTAAAACTAATAAAACTAAAAAACTAATAAACTAATAAAACTAATGAAAATAGAAAAAATAATGAAAATATTATAAATAATAATAAAAATAATAAAAACCATGAAAATCATAAAAAATTATGAAAAATAATAAAACTATTAAAACTAATAAAAATAATAAAAATAACAAAAACTAAAAAAAACTTATAAAACTAATAAGAATAATAAAAATGATAATAGAAATTATAAAAATAATAATAATTATAAAAATAATAAAAATAATAAAAATAATGAAAATAATGAAGATAATGAAAATAATAATCATAAAAATAATAAAAATAATAAAAAATAATAAAAATAGTGAAAATAATAAGAATAATAATACAAATAATAATAACCATAACTCATAAAAACATAAATAATAAAAATAATAAAAATAGTAAAACTAATAAAATTAATAAAATGATAAAACTAATACAAATAATAAAAATAATAAAAACAATAAAAACAATAAAAATCATAAAAATCATAAAACTAATAAAACAAATAAAATATTAAAAATCATAATAATCATAAAAATAAGAAAAATAATAATGATAAAAATAATAAAAATGATGGAAATAATAAAAATAATGAAAATAATAACTCATAAAAAAATAATAATAATGATAAAAATAATAATAATAAAATAATAATCATAAAAATCATAAAAATCGTAAATAATAAAACTAATAAAAATAATAAAACTAAAAAACAAATAAAACTAATAAAATAATAAAACTAATAAAAATAATAAAAATAATAAAAAAATGCAAATAATAAAAAAATAAAAATCATAAAAATCATGAAAATAAAAAAAAAATCATAAAACTAATACAACCAAAAAATATTGAAAATAAAAAATCGTAAAAATCATAAAACTAATAAAACTGATAAAAATAATAAAAACATTAAAAATATTGAAAATAATAATGGTAATAAAACTAATAAAACTATTAAAAATAATAATTGAAATGAAAATAATGATAGAAATCATAAAAATCATGAAAAACTATGAAAATAAAAAAAATAATAAAAATAGTAAAACTAATACAACTAATAAAACTAATAAAACTAATAAAAATAATAAAAATAATAATAAAAATAATAAAAATAATAATAAAAATAATAAAAATAGTAAAAATAATAAAAAATCATAAAAATAAAAAAAATAATAAAAATATGAAAAATAGTGAAATATAATAAAAATAAAAATCATAAAAATAATAAAAAATAATAAAAATAATACAAATCATAAAAATAGTAAAACTAATAAAACTAATAAAAAATTATAAAAATAATAAAAATAATAATATAAATAACAATAATCATAAAAATCATAAAAAATCATAAAAGATAATAAAAACAATAAAAATAATAAAAATAATGAAAAATAGTAAAACTAAAAAAACTAATAAGACTAATGAAACTAATAAAAGTAATAAAAATAATGAAAATAATGAAAATAATAATAAAAATAATAGAAATTGTAAAAATAATGAAAAATCATAAAAATATGAAAAATATGAAAAATATGAAAAATAGTAAAAAATATTAAAAATAATAAAAAATAATACAATTATCAAAAATAGTAAAACTAATAAAACTTATAAAAATTAAAAAAATAATAAAGATAATAATGATCATAAAATTCATAAAAATCATAAGAGATTATAAAAATAATATAAATAATAAAAATAGTAAAACAAAAAAAGCAAAAAAAATAATGAAACTAATAAAAGTAATAAAAATAATGAAAATAATAAAAATAGTAATAAAAATAATAAAAATCATAAAAATCATAAATATAATGAAAATAATAAAAATCATAAAAATCATAAAAATAATCAAAATAATAAAACTATTAAAACTAATACAACGAATAAAACTAATAAAAATTATAAAATAATAAAAATCATAAAACTAATAAACTAATAAGACTAATAAAAATAATAAAAATCATTAAAATCATATAAATAGTAAAAATAATGATACAAATGATTATAGGAAAAGGAAAAATAAAAATAAAATAATAAAAATAATACAACTAATAAAACTAATAAAACTGATAAAATTAATAAATTTAATAAAAATAATAAAAATATTAAAAATAATAAAAATCATAAAAATAATAAAACTAATAAAAATAATAAGAATAATAATAATAGTAAACTAATAAAACTAATAAAAGTAATAAGAAATAAATATAATAAAAGATAATAAAAATAAAAATAATAAAAATCATAAAAATCATTAGAATATTAAAAATAATAAAGATGATAAAAAAGATACAATAATAAAAATAATAAAAATAGTAGAACTAAAAAAACACTAATAATACTAATAAAACTTATACAAATAAAAAATTAATAAAAATAATAATAACAATCCTAAAAATCATATAAATAATAAATATAATTAAATTAGTAAAACTAATAAAACTAATGAAAATGATGAAAATAATAGAAAATAAAAAAATTAAAATAAACTTATAAAAATAAAAAAAACTAATAAAATAATAATAAAAATAATAAAAATCATAAAAATAATGAAATTAAAAAAAATAATAAAAATAGTGAAACTAATAAACTAATAAAAATAATAGATATAATAAAAAAATAAAAATAACAAAAATAATGAAAATAATAAATATAATAAAAATAATAATAAAAATAATATAAATAATAATCTTAAAAATCATAAAAATGATAAAAATAATGAAATTAATAAATATACTAAAAAAATAAAAATCTTAAAACTAAAAAAACTAATAAATCTGATAAAACTAATAAAAATAATAAAAATGATAAAAATAATAAAAATAATAAAAATCTTAAAAATCATAAAAAATCATACAAATCATAAAAAATAATAAAACTAATAAAACTAACGAAAATAATAAAAATAATAAAAACAATAAAAATCATAAAATCACAAAACCCATAAAACTAATAAAAATAATAAAAATAATAAAAAAAATAAAAATATTAAGAATATAAAAAATAGTAAAACTAATAAAACTAAAAAAAAAATAATAAAATCTAATAAAACTAATGAAAATAATAACACTAAAAAATAGTAAATATAATAAAAATAATAACAAAATTCATAAATATCATAAAAATCATAAAAAAATAATAAAAATAGTACAACTAACAAAAATAATAAAACTAATAAAACTAATAAAAATAATAATACAACTTATAAAAATAGTAAAAATAATATAAATCATAATAATAATAAAAATAATAAAAATAATGAAAACAATAAAAATAATAAAAATGATAAAAAAAATAATAATAATAAAAATAATAAAAAAATAAAAATAATATAATAATGAAATAATGAAAATAATAATAACCATAAAAATCATAAAAATCGTAAATAATAAAAATAATAGAAATGATAAAAATAATGAAAATAGTAAAACTAAAAAATTAATAAAACTAATAAAATAATAAAACTAATAAAAATAATAAAAATAATAAAAATAATAAAAATAATGAAAATAATAATCATGAAAATCATAAACTAAAAACACTAATAAAGATCATGAAAATCAATAACCTAATAAAAATAATAAAAATAATAAAAACTAAAAAAAAGACATTAAAACTAATAAGAATAATAAAAATAATGAGAATAATAATATAACTAATTAAAATAATAAAAATAATAATAATCATAAAAATCATAAAATTAATAAAACTAATAAAATATTAAAAATCATGAAAATCATAAAAATCCTAAAAATAATAAAACTATTAAAAATATAAAAAAATAGTAAAAATATTAAAAGCAATAAAAATAATAATAATCATAAAAATCATAAAACTAATAAAACTAATAAAATAAAAAAACAAATAAAAGTAATAAAGATAATAAAAATAATAATAAATATAATGAAAATGATAAAAATAATGAAAATCATAATACGAATAAAACTAATAAAACTAATAAAAATCACAAAATCATGAAACCAATAAAACTAATAAAACTAATAAAAATAATAGAAATAATAAAAATGATAAAACAAATATATATATATATATATATATATATATATATATATATATATATATATGTATATATATATATATATATATATATATATATATATATATATATATATATATATATATATATATATATATATATATATATATATACATATATATATATATATATATATATATATATATATATATATATATTAAAAACAATAAAAATAATAATAATCATAAAAATCGTAAGACTAAGAAAACTAATAAAAATTCTGAAAATCATAGAAAATAATAAAAATAATAAAAATATTAAAAATGATAATCATAAAAATCATGAAAATCATAAAAACATAAAAATAACAAAAACTAATGAAAATGGTAAAACTAAAAAAAATAAAAAAAATAATCAAACTAATAAAACTAATAATAAAAATAATAATAATAATAATAAAAATCTTAAAAATCATAAAATTAATAAAACTAATAAAAATAATAAAAATAATAAAAATTATAAAAATCATAAAAATAATAAATACAGTAAAAATAATGAAAATAATAAAATTAATAATAACCATAAAAATAATAAAACTAATAAAAATAATAAAAATAGTAAAACTAATACAACTAATAAAAATAATAAAAATATTAAAACTAATAAAACTAATAAAAATAACAATAATAAAACCAGTACAACTAATAAAAATATTAAAACTAATAAAACTAATAAAAATAATAACAATAATATAAAATAAAGAATAAAAATATTAAAAATATTAAAAATCATGAAAATCATAAAAATCATTAAACTAATAAAACTAATAGAATTAATAAAAATCATAAAAATCATAAAACTCATAAAACTCATGAAACTCATAACAAAAACAAAAACGAAAACAATGATTTCTCAGTTTTTTTGACTGACAGCCACTGATATAATGTACCTTTTATTTTGATGTAAAGCCAATGATATAATTTGTTACTGTGATTGACAGCTGGTAATATAATTTGTTAATTTGATTGACAGCCAATGATATAATTTCTCTGTTATTTTGACGGACAGCCACTGATTTAATGTTCCATTTTTATTGAGATCCATTGATATAGTTTGTTACTTTGATTGACTACTAGTAATTTGATTTGTTATTCTGATTGACAGCGTGTTATTTATCTAGTATTTTGATTGACAGCCAGTGATATAATTTCTGTTATTTTGATTGAGACCAAGGAATATAATTTATGTTATTTTGATTGACAGCCAATGATATTTCTGTGTTGTTTTCATTGACAGACAGTGGTATAATTTCTCTGCTATTTTCATTGACAGTGATATAATTTCCCTGTTATTATGATTGATAGCCAGTGATATAATTTGTTATTTTGTTGGGCTTCTAGTAATATAATTCATGTTATTTTGATTGACAGTCAGTGATATTCATCTGTTATTTTGATTAGTAGCCAGTGATATAATTACTTTGTTATTTTTATTTATAGGAAGTAATATAATTTCTGTTATTTTGATTGAAAAATTGTATCAATCTTTTTTTCTGTCATTACGTTTGACCGCTTATGGTATAATTTCAGGTATTTTTATTGACAGTCGGTAATATAATTTCTCTTATTTTGATTGGCCACCAGTAATATAATTTCCCTGTTATTTTGATTGGCAGCCAGTAATATAATTTTTTTGTTATATTGATTGATAGCCAGTGATATGACTTTTCTGCAATTTTGATTGGCAGCCAGTATAAATCTTTTCTCAGTTATTTTGATTAACAACTAGTGATAATATTTCACTGTTACCATTAATTGAAACTATATTCCATTGAAATGGAGTGAAAAATAAGCTATTATAATTTCTTACATTGCTATTCAAATATTGTTACGAATTCCCTCTAGGAGGAAGCCATAATGGGTTCTTTTTATCTTAATCTCAAATCCAGTAACAAAAACACAAATCAGTTGGAGCGAGGAAAAACCAGAAAGACACAAGGGCAAAAATTTTCACAATATTTATTACACAAATGTACGAACACTGATGGCTCACAAAAAGTAATAAATCGAGAAAGTAAAAGATGCCATCAAATAACTCAATGAGTTGCCTATAACTAAAGCTAAACCCTACTCATAGTGAAGAAACCAAATCTTTAATCTTAAGGGATCCAAAAAACATTTACCAACCACGCTAACCTATTACTAAATAGAAAGGAAAGAAGTGGAAGGACATACAAAAAGAAACAATAATCCTACCTAAGATACAATAATCTAAACCTTAATATTAAAGTACACACTCTTATGACACTATCTCACATTACACCTTCAACAGCTTTCACAATAATTAAATATACAAATAGAATGGTCCTATGACACAGACCGGTACTAATATAGATGAGTCCATTTACTGCTCAAAAATGTTGTCACAGGACGTCACTCTCATCAGAAGAACTGCACTTCACAACCGTTGGTGGATAGGCACACTTTTAGTCTACAGCTCGCCAAAATACAGAGGATGTTCCTCTTTCCTGAGAGAAGACACCCTACATGCTCCAACAAGGCCACTCTGGTGCTGATACATTAGATATATTCATCAAAGACGAAAAAGGCCTACACCAAACTGCCAATGTCCAGATTAAGCCAGTAGGTCACTTAAACCACAGTTGAATGTCGTACTACCACTTGTAGCTTCACATGTATAAATGCCTTTAAACTTATGCAGCTCAATAACAGCGGGCAGATTAGCAGCTTCAGAGTCTTCAACGGCCTTGAACTAGCCTCCTAAGAATACTTTAGGAGAGTCACAAGTCATCTCTCCTTACAACACTCCCAGTCACCACAAAGAAACATAAAAAGTTACAAATTTGGCAAGGAAGTAAAAATACTGAGGAAGGCCGCACTTCAAACTGCACTCAATAGATGGCACCACAAAAACTTAAGTTTTTTTCTCAACCAAAGCAAATTAAACACTACATTTAACCAAAATATATACTAATGTAAAACCAACAGCAAAATACTTAACTTAGTTTTACAAAATTGTAAACAATATAAAAATGAAAGCCATCAGTGCGAAAAGGCTAAACAATAAGATTTTACTTTAAAATTACGTTACGGCCTGACACCTTCCTCCCTCAACGAAAAAAAAAAAATAGTTTGACTAAGCAGAAAAATTGATTTTTTTTAACCTTAATACGAAAATATAAGATAAATTAAACATGACAAACCAAAACACTCACACTAGGACTACTTAATGTAACTGCCCCCCCCCCACAAAAAAAAAACAGGGAACTCCGGAATTACACAAAAATAAGCAAAAACAACTTTAGGATACATTAATAGCCTATACATCATCTGAAAAGAAAATTAAAAAATATGGAACGGCACAACAGCCCACACGTCACATCCTAGAAAGTGCATCAGGATCTTGTTGTCCACTTCTTTTATATGTTGAAAGACCAGGTTATATTCCTGAAGAAGAAGTGCCCATCGCAGAATCTTTTGATTCGCTCCCTTCCTCTTATTTATAAACACCAATGGGTTATGGTCCGTCAACACTTCAACCTGGAGAGAACTAGATAAATAATTGGATAAATAGGATACGCTCTTCACCAGAGCCAAAGCTTCTTTCTCTATGGTGGAGTACTTTCTTTCAGCCGGGAGTAACTTTTTACTGAAATAAGATACACGGTGCATTTCCCCCTCATCATCTCTCTGAAACAGAATTCCTCCAACACCCACGTCACTGGCATCCACCGGAAAAATAAAAGGTTTATTAAAATTGGGAGAGCTAAGAATTGGTTCCGAGACTAATACTGATTTCAAATTAGAAAATGCCTTTTCACACTCGGTACTCCACAAAAACTGAGTGTTCTTTTTCAATAGATTAGTTAAAGGCTGGGCGATGTCAGCAAAATTCTTCAGGAACCTCCTGTAATACCCTAACATTCCAAGAACTTTGTGGACATCACGGACATTACGCAGCTGAGGAAGGTTGGATATAACCTCAATATTAGCATGTTTAGGAGCAACCTTCCCCAAACCAACCTCATGACCAAGATAGGTCACTACAGCCTCACCAAACTCACACTTATTGATGCTTACAATCAAACCAGCCTTTCGAAAAACCTGAAACAGTTTTTTTAACCTTTCAACATGGGTTTTCCAGTCCTGACTGCATACCACTAAGTCGTCAATATATATTTCGGTACCTTCCAGCCCGCATATCACCCTATTCATAAGGCGCTGGAACGTACAGGCTGCATTTTTCAAACCCAAAGGCATCACCTTACATTCATACAACCCATTTGGGGTGACAAATACCGAAATCTCACGGGCCCTGTGAGACAATGGCACCTGCCAATAACCCTTCAATAAGTATAATTTAGTTACGAATTTGGCATTCCCTATCCGGTCTATTAAATCTTCAATCCGGGGAAGAGGGAAACTGTCACTCTTGGTTACCTGATTAACTCTACGGTAGTCAACACACATTCTATAATTACCATCAGGTTTCTTTACCAGAACAATAGGAGAACTCCACGGACTTGAGCTGGGTTGAATAAGATCATGGTCCAGCGTATACTGTACCTCCTTCTCAACTACTTTGGCTTTTTCTGGGTTCAGGCGGTAAGGAGCCTGCTTTACTGGACGAGCATCACCTACCTCAACATCATGTTCAAGCCATGAAGTAAGCCATGGAGCTTCTCTAAACACTTCAAGAAAAGCCGTTATCAAACATAACAAGTCTTTCTTCTGGACTTCATCCAGATGTTCCAACAAAACATTAGCCTTATTAAAAATCTCAACATTAGTTCTTAAATTCTCTACAGATACATAGTTATCAACATTATCATAAAATACAGTAGCTAGAGGACATGGTATTTCATAAACAATATTTAATGGATCTGGATTTCTACCTTCATATTTCTTTAATCTATTAATGTGAAAAATTCTACTCTTCCTAGTAGAACCTGGAGAATCTAATTCGTAATTAAAGTCACACTCCTTTCTTATTACCTTCCATGGACCTTTAAATCTGGGTTTCAGAAAACTATCAGAGTCCATATCTAAAACCAGAACCAGATCTCCAGATTCGAAAGAACAACTTACTGCCTTGCGATCATGGAATGCTTTAATAATAGCCTGGGAAGCTTGCCAATTACCCTGGGCAAGCTTCCAGGTACCACTCAATTTATTTTTTCAAATTAGTTAAAAATATATTTTAGATTTTGAATTTGTTTTCGTCCCCCAATCAACATTTCAAATAACACTTCCAAAAGACCTCGAACCTCATGACCATACACCAATCTGAAAGGAGAAACACGAGTAGATTAATTTGGGTGAGTTCTTATGGCAAATAACGAATAAGGTAGTTCCTTATCCCAACTACTCTCCCTTTCGTAACAGTACTTACCAATTATACTTTTTAAAGTTTGGTGGAACCTTTCCACAATCCCTTGACTTTCAGGATGGTATGGGACACTGTTGATGTGCTGAATGGCCAGTTCAGCACACCTGTCCTTAAAGTACTTGGAAGTAGAGTTAGTACCGCAATCTGATTGAATGGTACAAGGTAACCCATAACGACAAAAATATTCTACTAACTTCTCCCAGACAGCTTTTGACGTTACTTTCCTAAGAGGGAAAGCCTCTGGGAACCGAGAAGTCCTATCCATCACAGTTAATAAATACATATATCCCAATTGGGTTCTGGGTAAAGGACCAACAACATCAATGACAATCTCTGCAAATGGTTCACCAATTACAGGGATGGTTTTAACGGAGCTTTTCGCAATACCTAATTAGGTTTACATATAACCTGGCACGTCTCACAAGTTCGCAAGAACTGCTTAATACACCTTCTCATATTAGGCCACCAAAATAGCTTGGTTAATCTCTTAAAAGTTTTTGTTACCCCAAAGTGTCCCGAGAAAGGATCCTTATGAGCTAACTGCAGCAATTCGTCTCTGAATTGTTTTGGTACTAAAATCTACTTATGGTACTCAGAGGATTCCATAAGAGCAAAACGGCTTAATCTATACAATAATCCTCTCTCCGATACAAAACATGGCTTAGAAACATCCTCCCCCTCAGTTATTTCCACATCAAATTCATCATGCTGAGCTCTTATAAAATCAGCACTATTCCATGCTCTAAATACCTTACTACTATCACTACTTCCTACAGACTCGAGCCTTCCTACTGCTACATCTACTTGTACAGGGTCAAAATGTAAATCCTCTCCGTCCATCAAGAGATTACGCCCTTTTCTCTGGGAGCGAGTAGTTACAGCAATTGGTGATTTATTTAAGGTTAAAATGTGGAAACAATTCTTGTCCCTCCCCAATACATAAGTCATTTCCTAGGATACCATCTATCCCAGGAATAGGTAGTTTATCAACAATGGCCAGATTAATATTCTTTACGACACCCAATATGTCAATCTCTCCTTCAACCACAGGAGCCGGCACAACAGTGTCCGGAAAACCCCTTAAAATAATATAGTTAGCGATCTTCACGTTAAGAGGTAACCTACTTCTTAACAATAAAGATCGAGCAGCACCTGTGTCCTTAAAAGATTTGACATTTATGACTTCCTTCTCAAATCTCAGCTTACCTGGCCAAATATACTTATTAAATGACAGTCACATAGGGGAATCATTCTCTTTATTACCTTTGTTACCATTTTCCTCATTCTCTACAGATTGTTGAGAAGCCTTAACTTGATTCACCAAAGCAATGGGAGAAGTAGCCTGCCTCTGTAGATAACTCTGACGAGCAAAACAATTAGCCTGGATATGTCCTGTCTTGTTACACCAGTAACAGGTTCTACTACTTCCCACACCACTAGTTATAGTACGACTAGGATGAGAATGATCAGTTTTTGCAAAATTCCTATTTACAAAATTACTACTGAGATTACTTTTTGGTTGATTTTTGACCTGGAAATTGGAATTTGCTTTAGAGTTAAGAGTCAGCCTGGAAATTAGAATTATTTTGGTTAAAGAATATTCTCTTTTTACTCTCCCAGTTACTCTTGACCACAGGGAAATTACCCCCGACGTTCTCAGTACCAACCTTATGGGTCAATATATATTCATCACTCAACTGAGCAATTCTGGGAAAAGAAGTCACTTTCAAGTCTTCTAAATGCACTCTTAAATCTTTAGCACACGATTTTTTAAAATCTTAAATCAATATCAATTCCTTCAAGGCCGCCAATGTAGTTACTTGGCGACTCTTGAGCCAATCATCAAAAGGCTCCGGCTTTACACGACCAAACTCCACAAAAGTCATGTTCGGGGGTTTTGCTAAAATTCCTAAACCTCTGCCTGTAGGCATCGGGAACCAAATCATAAGCTTTTGATATCAAAGCTTTCACTTTCTCATAATCTCCACGATGGCATTATAAACCTTCTGAGCCTTGCCCAGCAAGCGACATTGAATCAACACTTTCCAGACCTCCTTAGGCCAAGACAACCTGGAAGCAACCCTTTCGAAAGCCTTAAAGAATTCAGGCACATTCTCCTCAGTAAAACAAGGTACAAGTTTTAGAGCATCCCCAAAACTAAACTTTTCCCCGATATCTTCATGGATGCGGGTACTCTCACACTTCTTACCTTGCTGGATCTTGGCCATCTCTAACTGCATGCTAAGCATCGTTCTCTCATGTGCTCTGATTCTCTCAAACTCCTCGAACTCTAACTTCTTTAGTTCCAACATGTTCTGGAAATCCTTTACTAGTGGCTCATTTTCCCCTCTGACCAAACGAGTATGAACAGCCGGACAAACATTATCAGTACGAGGAACCCGCTCAGTCTGACTTTTACCATCAGGCAGACTGCCTTACCCTTCAAAAATCACTCCACAGTGAGATGGATCCTGAAAAAGACTCAATCCCGGAGCCCCTTCTACATCAGACTCACTCATTCTTTCACTAATTAATTCATCAGCAGTTTGTTTAAGTTCACACAGCCTATTCTTTACTAACTTATATACGTCCTTCTCCAATTCCCTATTTGTTAAAGAAATGCCTAACGACCTAGCACAAGCTTTCAAATTTTCTTTAGTCAAAGCACTCAAATACCTAACACAAGGCTAAACTCTACATCAGACATAGTGAAAAGGAAAAGAAGGGAGGTGATGAGGCAAAACAAAAATAAATACTGAAAAATCTCACTCAGAACACAGTCTGGCAACTCGCACCACCGATTAAGGTTGTCCTAGATCCTGTTACGGTCGCCAAATTTGTTACGAATTCTCTCTAGGAGGAAGCCACAACGGGTTCTTTTATCTTAATCTCAAATCCAGTGACAAAAACACAAATCAGTTGGAGCTAGGAAAAACCAGAAAGACACAAGGGCAAAAATTTTCACAATATTTATTTCACAATAAATGTACGAACACTGATTACTCACAAAAAGTAATAAATCGAGGAAGTAAAAGATGCCATCAAATAACTCAATGAGTTGCCTATAACTAAAACTGCACCCTACTCATTGTGAAGAAACCAAATCTTTAATCTTAAGGGACCCAAAAAACATTTACCCACCACGCTAACTTATTACTAAATAGAAAGGAAAAAAGTGGAAAGACATACAAAAAGAAACAATAATCCTACCTAAGACAATAATCTAAACCTTATGACACTGTCTCACATTACACCTTCAACAGCTTTCACAATAATTAAATATACAAATAGATTGGTCCTATGACACAGACCGGTACTAATATAGATGAGTCCATTTACTGCTCAAAAATGTTGTCACAGGACGACACTCTCACCAGAAGAACTGCACTTCACAACCGTTGGTGGATAGGCACACTTTTAGTCTACGGCTCACCAAAATACAGAGGATGTTCCTCTTACCTGAGAGAAGACACCCTACATGCTCCAACAAGGCCACTTTGGTGCTGATACAGTAGATATATCCATCAAAGACGAAAAAAGCTCTCGAGTCCTGCTCTACACCAAACTGCCAATGTCCAGATCAAGCCAGTAGGTCACTTAAACCACAGTTGAATGTCGTACTCCCACTTGTAGCTTCACATGTATAAATGCCTTTAAACTTAAGAAGCAGTTCAATAGCTTCGGACGGATCAGCAGCTTCAGAGTCTTCAATGGCCTTTAACTAGCCTCCTAAGAATACTTTAGGAGAGTCACAAGTCACCTCTCCTTACAACACTCCCAGTCACCACAAAGAAACATAAAAAGTTAAAAATTTTGCAAGGAAGTAAAAATACTGAGGAAGGCCGCACTTCAAACTGCACTCAATAGATGGCGCCACAAAAACTGGAGTTTTTTCAACCAAAGCAAATTAAACACTACATTTAACCAAAATATATACTAATGTAAAACCAATAGCAAAATACTTAACTTAGTTTTACAAAATTGTAAACAATATAAAAATGAAAGCCATCAGTGCGAAAAGGCAAAATAATAACATTTTACTTTAAAATCAAGTTACGTCCTGACAAATATGCTATTACCTACGCATGTAGATGGATAATTGAAAGGATATAACATAATTTCATCTCATGGCGGCATATAATTGAGTCATTTGAACGAAAGTAAAATATTTTTTCTATCTTTACCACGTATAACAATTTTCCTTATCCTCGGAGAAATGAATAAATCCCAAATTATTCCGAAATGTACCTGGGTTATTTTAAAAACAATAATTCATTTAAATTGCACAATGTTACTGATTTTCAGGAAAAACAATGATAAAATGTAATGTTAATTCAATTATATTTGTAGGTTACATGAACCATAACTAGCGTGCTTGGTACTACGAGTGGTTTGCGTACCAAAAGTGGGCCAAGTAGTGAGATGCACGCAGGTGAAAGTATTTTTTGTTGGTCGCAAAAAAACGCATAAAGTGCATCCTGAAAAGCGTAGACCTTCTCTGCGGCAGCTTATTTCTCAACCTATTGCTCGACATTGACCTTCACCTTTAACCTTAACATGTATTTATTGGTGTGGATTTTCATACACTAAAATATGAACCAAGTTTGAAGTCTCTGTGACAACGACGTCCAAACTTATGGCTGATTACGTGAATTGGACATTTTGCTTGACCATGACCTTTACCTTTGATCTTGACCTTCCAAAATTTAATCATTCCCAGCGTTTTACATAGCAGTTAATCCCTGCAAGTTTCATTACTCTACGATTAAAATTGTTGCCAGGAAGCTGTTCACAAAAAGACACACAAACAAACATATAAATAGGGGGTAAAACATAACGTCCTTCCAGCTTCCTTGACGGAGGAAATTAACGAACTCCTCAACGGGCAAAAGGTATAAGCATAGCAACTTCTTGACGTCGTTTAACCACAACCATTTGTCCGCTTTGACATTGAGTGGGGGAGATGAAGCTAGATTCCCTTTAATGTGAGGCTCCTTCTTCGTGGAAAGCATCCGAAGAGGAGAAAAATGTAAAGTGAGTGCATAAGCCAAGAAGGCAAACTGGGGGCTAATTATTCAGCCAAAAGTGAGAGAAGCTTTATCTAGAGAGAATATCCTAAACGAAAATTTACAACCAAAGATACTTTTGTAAATTGGAGTTCCAGTTTCTGTATTTACAAATTACGATTCTAAAAGAAGTTTGCCGTTTTATAAGTTTGTGTCCAAAGTGAGTGAAGAGTTTTCGTTCTCGGTTTCGAAGATAATAGGAAGAAAGGGAGCACAAATTACAACATGTGGTGTCCGATGTGGTAACGTCCCTGACTGGTGATCGCCCGACTGGGGTTCGAGTCCCGCTCAGACTCGTTAGTTCCTTTGGTCACTGCAACTTCACCCTCCTTGTGAGCTAATGATGGGGGAGCCTATAAGTCTATCTGCTAAATCATCAGCAGCCATTGCCTGGCCCTCCCTAGTCCTAGCTTGGGTGGAGAGGGAATTTAAGCGCTGATCACATGTAAATGTGGTTAGTCTCTAGGGCATTGTTCTGCCTGATGGGGCAATGTCACTGTCCCTTGCCTCTGCCATTCATGATGGACTTTAAACCTTTAAACACGGAAAAAAGGGAAAATTATACTAAGGATATCAACAGGCATCTTATCTCTACCATAAAACAAATGATACTTTATTAAAGCAATGGATAATACGTTTTACGATAGTCAATTGTTCTCAGTCACTTTTCATCCTTTAGAGACAATAATCTACCTAATTAATTGCGCATCTTGTTACGTTATTTGTTAGTTTACGAATTTCATGAAACATTGAAAGTTGTTAGCTACTCTCATGAGTACACACAATGTATTTTGCTCATGGGCACCAATATATATATATATATATATATATATATATATATATATATATATATATATATCTATATATATATATATATATAGATATATATATATATATATATATATATAGATATATATCTATATATATATATATATATATATATATATATATATATATATATATATATATATATATATATATATATCTATATATATATATATATAGATATATATATAGATATATATATATATATATATATATATATATATATATAGATATATATCTATATATATATATATATATATATATATATATATATATATATATATATATATATATATATATATATATATATATATATATATATATATATATTTACACACACAATACATACAATAGATAACGTGTACTACAATGAGCATGAGCAGGAGTTTCACTTCACATGAGAATGATGCGATTGATTAATTAAGCAAGTTATCGGTCGTACATGTACCCGGTAACTACGGTAGTTGACTGTTGCAGGAGATAGCCAAAGAAGAGAGGGCCGGTTTAGAGCTTAAGACTCATTAACCTCGCTTTCTTTTCGAGAGACTTACTGATTATCGGAATATAGACATTTAACTAAAAAAGGAGAACTCTGTCTTTGACCACCTGAGGGATATCCTGCAACAATAGTTATGGTAAGCAACTCTTCAAGGAAAAGGACATTCCAAAATCAAACCATTTTTCTCTAGTCTTGGGTAGTGCCATAGCCTCTGTACCATGGCCTTCCACTGTCTTGGGTTAGAGTTTTCTTGCTTGAGGGTACACTGGGGCACACTATTCTATCCTATTTCTCTTCATCGTGTTATGTTAAAGTTGTTATAGTTTATATATGAATTATTTATCTTAATGTTGTAACCGTTCTTAAATTTTTTTTCCCTGTTTCCTTTCCTTACAGGGCTATTTTCTCTGTTGGGACCCCTGGGCTTATATCATCCTGCTTTTCATACTATGGACAAGCTTAGCAAGTAAAAATAGTAATCATAAAAACTGAACATCGAGATAGTTGCAGAATCTGTGACTATTAATAATTAATGGATTTCCCTATGTGTGAAGTATAGAAGAGGAATATCATACAAAAGCTATAAAAGAGAACCAAGTCTAGATAGGAGATCTTATACGAAATTGTTAGGAATTAAAACAATCATATAAAGTGAAGAATAAGTCTTCCTTAGCCAATGATTTCGTTTGATGTACCTTGATTAAAGGACTGTACTAGTTTAAGCATAAGGCAATAGGTTGATTGATGGTATGTTATGAAAAAAAATTACCTAACTTTTTAAGAAAAGATGAAAAATATTGGTATGTGTAAAGGGAAATATATTATTTGTGGGATTCAAATTTGTTAGAAGTCTAATCTTCGACCAACAGTAATGCCGAGGAATAGGAAAAAGAGAAGAGAAACAATGTAGGTAGAATAGAATGAAAAGATGATAAAGAATTGGTGATATATAAAATTAGAACGGACACAGAAAGGTTCATGAAGAACCATTATTCCACATGGAAAGAAATTCATCAGAATTGTTTAAGAAAGACTACTATATAAAACCTTTTTATTATGGGAGGCTGAGGTAAGTAAAACGCCATAAGTCACTATGAAGGTTTTGCTAAAATAATAAAGACATAGGTGGCAAAACGGGTTAACTGAAACACCAGATTTACATATTTCGCCATGGAAAAGTATATGCCAAAATCAATAATTGTATATCAATCAACAACTTTATCTAGGAAACGTTATGCCTAATTTATCTCATTCAGTCTCAAAATTTAGTAGACTTTCGGCATTGTTTAACCTTCAGAGGTCATGATGATAGACCTCTTAAAGTTCATCATCATCATCAACATCTCTTCCTACGGCTACTGACGCAAAGGGCCTCGGACAGATTTCGTCAGATGTCTCTATCTTGAGCTTTGAAATCAATACTTCTTCATTCATCATCTACCACTTCATACTTCATAGTCTTCAATCATGCAGGCCTGGGTCTTCCAACTCTTCTAGTGCTTTGTGGAGCCAAGTTGAACGTTTATTAAACTAATCTCTCTTGGGGAGTGCGAAGAGCATGCCCAAACTATCTACATCTAACGCTCATCAAGATCTCATCCAAATATAGCACTCAAGTAATCTCTCTTATAGTTCTTCACATCACTAATACTTCTATTACAAGTTTGAAATCAGTTTTTAATAACGGGCCTGGTAATAAGGTCAGTAAATTATTTCATGAATACAAATCTAACAAAATTATGG
>NC_090736.1:34157019-34167019 GCF_036898095.1 Palaemon carinicauda
CATATATGCTGAAACCAATGGGATACTGTCGATATCATAAGTACCCTTCAGTATATTCTCAGCTGGAGTACAACCAATCTCAGTGTGGTTGGAATGTTTGTAGCTGAGAACTACTCTGGACATGTATCGGTCCCATTTCCGAGATTTCCAAGAAATTGCCTTCAGTAACTCACCAATAGTACGGCTTCCTCGTTCCACAGCACCATTACTAGAGGCATTATAAGGAATCGTTTTTGCATGAACAACACTGTACTGTTTCAACAACTCAGCAAATTCTTGGGATATGAACTTGGGGCCATTATCAGTCAATATCCGGATTAGGATGCATGAAATAACTAGAAAAAACTCTGCCTTTAAGTTCTTATTCCTTATGGTTACTTATCCACTTGGAATAATGATTAAATATAATTAGACCCCCAATAAAAGAAGTACTGGTTGTAGGATTGCTTACAAGATCCATAGCAACCAACTCAAAAGGAGATAAGGTCACTATTTCCAAGGTTGGCGGTACTACAACCTCCCTTGAGACCTTATTGTTCTGCCATTTCCAACACATTTGGCACATATCCTTGATTACAGTGATCAGGCATTTGCGTTGAATTAATCAACAGAGCAATTTTCAGGTGTGTTTCGGTAACTAGGTCTATCAGGACACCCAAGGTGACTATAGGGGCTACAAAGCCATCCTAGCAGACCCTGTTGCCCTCCAGGTCAGACTAACCTCTCCTATATGGATGATACGAACATGTAACCCGTGATGCAGGAATTCCAGAGTAGATCATCTTAATCACAGATTGAATCTATCAATGATCTCCCTAGATCCTAGCCACCTGACTTAAGTACAGGAGAGCATTCCCTGAGAACATTCCATGGTCAGTTTCAGGGTCAGTCCCTTCATGACAGTGGTATCAGCAGGCAGCAGTGAGACCAAGAATACTTTGGGAGACAACTGAAGAACAACAGTGCTGTTATAAGCAAACTGTTTTCAGGGTGAATCTATGATCAAGTGAGCTGCGTCCAGCAGATTTCTGTCAAGGCCAAAACGAAAGTTAAAGTATTTGGCGGCACATAGAAGAGTGCACCACCTAAAACTATTCTCTAGACAGTACCTAGTACTCTATGCTAAACTGGCAAATCTGTGCTCCTGTATTAACAAGAACACAATACGGGGACACATGCTCATAACTTGGCCGACAAGGTGTTTTCTCCGTCATGTACTAGATTACAGGAAAATCCAATAGTACTCCAGGATCATCAGTGGCCAAGTCCTCAGCATCAAATACAGGAGCTTTCCCTTCCGTCTCATGTCCCAGAATCACGTCAGTTGGAGGAATATAATTATAAAACTCTAGCAGAAGGCTAAAATGCATTCCAGCAAGACATTGAAGAAGCACCTACTGAGGCTCAGTCACATATGGATCATAATAAACTACCAGACAAGTTGGACCAAAATGGACCTGGATTTCCATGTTCAATAGCTTAGAAGCTACCAGTAGTAACTTCAAAGTTGGGAAAATATCTGAAAACTGCATAGTGTTCATCCAGTTCCCGCTAATTTTGTCCAATTTGAAGGCTAATCGACTGGCGTCTTTCAGAAACTGCTTCCCTGAGCTGGGCTCCAATTAAATTAGAATCGGGTGTACTGAACCTTCATTCCAATAGTACACACCTAGCTCCAAGGATTCTATAAGTTAATCTGGACCACCATAGACCTCCTATCCAGTGTCAATCCAGTAGGCAACATGGAGGTTGTAGATTTAGAAACACTCATACAGTCAGTAGATGCCAGCAAGTGGGATAACCAGTCTTCTGCAGCATAATCATCACCTGGATAGTATTTAACAACAAAGTTAAATTCAGACAAGTCCTCCAGTGTTCATGCTAGACGACTGTCCACCACCTTCATGTCTTGGAGACACACCAGGGGACAGTGATCAGAACGGATTATGAAGAACTGGAGGAGTAACAGGTCTTACAGTCAAGAAAGGTGATGGAGTCGTAAGTAATCACCCGATGCTCCCTCCATGCTCCAAGGAATCTCGGCACAAGGAAGCACTCTCACCTTAAGTGTCAACAAACATCTCCAGGAGTTAAGCATCAGAGGAGTAGTTTCAGTATGACAGCATGATGTCATCCTTGTCTAGTTCCTTCAGGTGCTCAAAGGCACTGTGCACCTCAGCAGCCCATTTCAGTTTCCTGGACACTTAAGTCTTCGTGGGTAAAGGTTTGGTTATCTGTGAGCTGTTAAGGTTGAACTTCCTTAGAAAGTTTATCAGTTCCAGAAATCATCATAGTTCTCGCACATTGGTAGGTTTGGGAAGTCCTTCCTTTTTCAGATGTAGCTT
Organism: Palaemon carinicauda; assembly: GCF_036898095.1. Taxonomy (NCBI): domain Eukaryota; kingdom Metazoa; phylum Arthropoda; class Malacostraca; order Decapoda; family Palaemonidae; genus Palaemon; species Palaemon carinicauda. The sequence continues at coordinate 34,159,365 of NC_090736.1, forward strand.
TTACATACCAGAACGTCCAACTAGATGGAAAAGATGTTTATTACCAGCCTGAACTCAAGAACACTTCCCAAGTTTTATGCTGAGTCTGTGCCTCTGGAGAGTAGCCAAAACTTGTTCGACCAGTTTCAGGTGTTCTTTAAAAGAAGCCCAATGATCCCGATGTCATCAGTGTAGACAATCACCTTGGTCGTCCGAAACCCATGCAGGATATTCTGCATTTTACTCTGGAACACCACTCTGCTAAGGGTAACTAGTTGTATTCATGAACATGGTCAAGGGTTATGAAATACTTAGCTACTTGAAGTCCAGATACAGAAACTGCTATGGTTGACATCGGGAACTTTATCTTATTCAGTTTACGGTAGTCCACTCACAACCCTATACGGTTGTCCTTCTTGATGACTGGAACAATGGGCAAAGACCAAGAATAGTAGCTTAGTTTAATAATACCTAGTTCATACAACTTCTGGCACTCTCCTTCAACGGCGTCAGCAAATGGTTTTGCAAACTGCTGAACCCTATGATAAATGGGTGTCTCGTCATACCGGTGGATACGTATTGGTGTGCTTGTGTACTCTCCCACATCTTCGCCATCAGCAGTGATGACAGGAAGATGATGGACGGCGAAGCATCTGACAGAACTGGTGCTTCTGAGAAGAATCTAGTTAGTCCAAGGTAGACAGTGTCTATCTCTTGCAATATGCTTGGTTATGGTGTCAAATTGCAACCGAGTGCCATCATGCAAAATAAAGGAGCATCCATCAATGCCATGGTGAATACCTTCCCCAATAGATCAATTTTCTTGATTTCGGCAGTAGTGGATGCTCCTCTATCCTGCCTGATAACACAGGAGTGTAATCTGACACCTGGACCAGGCGTATTGGAAGAAATAGACAGAATACAAATGTCAGCCCAAGCCAACGTTATTTTATCTCTCTCTCTCTCTCTCTCTCTCTCTCTCTCTCTCTCTCTCTCTCTCTCTCTCTCTCTCTCTCTCTCTCTCTCCCTCTGTATATATATATATATATATATATATATATATATATATATATATATATATATATATATATATATATATATATATATATATACATAAATACATGTGTGTATTTGTATTTAGATATTTATTTAATTATATATAATGCTTAACATAATTATTGTAATGACCGTGACCTTCAATGAATGTTCTTTAACCATGAGATCAAATATATTTCGGCGTATTAATGATCCCTTGCGCAAATGGAATACGATACGTTTAATTTTCCAAATGATTTATGTCAAGACAGGATGTCGGTTCAACTTACGAATTTTGATAGGATTTCTCTTTGACCGCTTGAAGCAATTTTAACCGGCGATTAATTCCGTATACAGCTGCCAAAATCTTATGGGTTTGAGGTTAAAAAGCGAAGGGACATCAGAAGGGATGTGGTTTACGTGTCATTAACCATTCTTCAAAAAACCTATATGCAAAGATTTTTCTTCCAGGTAAAATGTATGCTTCGTGGCATTTGCGTCTTTGCTATAATGTGCTGTACCATTTAACCCTATTAGAAGTACCATTGCATTGTGTCTTTGCTATAATGTGCTGTAGCATTTTACCTTCTTAGAAGTACCATTGCATTCGTGTCTTTTCTATAATGTGCTGTACCATTTAACCTTATCAAAAGTACCATTGCATTTGTGATCTTACTTTAATGTGCTGTACGATTAGACCTTATTCAAACTACCATTATGGGTAGTTTAAAGCGTTATGAAATAGAATGCTCTTATGACCTTTTCGTTTATTGGAACTAGCTGCATGTAACTTTTCATTTACATTAATGTAATGAAGAACTAATATTTCTAATTAAAGTTCTTTTGGAAAAGCTTGTCTATAGCAAAAGGTTAACCCACATTGATCTATCCAGCCGATGCCTCATGCTTTTCATATTTGGCGTTGTTCTAAACGAGTTTTTCTTTTTTTTAATAAACTTTAATTGTCATGTTTTCTCATATAGAAATGATCTTACTATCACTGGCTAAAAGATAATTCGTTTTCTTTTCTCATCTTAACTATGTGTACTGTCATCGGTACAGTGTTTCTAATAATTGCAAATTTTGAGTTTATTCGTATGATCGAAATGACAGCATACCTTCATAAACATCACTGGATTTGATACCCAGTTTTACATTGCAATGTCTTACAATCGTTTTGATCAATAGAATATTAGTTTTATAAGAAGACGATGGTTAGGTATATATATGCCGGCTTTTTATTTCCTCGTCTAATGAAAATTATGCAAAGATGGAATTGTATACAGTGATTTAAGTTCATGTTACATGAAATTCTGGAACATGTTTTATTTCGTACTATAGAAGGGACTCTCTCTCTCTCTCTCTCTCTCTCTCCTCTCTCTCTCTCTCTCTCTCTCTCTCTCTCTCTCTCTCTCTCTCTCTCAGATGGCCTGGTATCATTTACAATCCAACCCATTTCTGTTCATATACATTTCTATTTCCATCTTGTTTATCAGCATATGACTCTATTATCTTCAGGTTGTTTCTGTTAATTTGTATATTTCTTTTCAGGATCCGTTTTATCATTAACCTTTTAATTAGTTTGGCCTTAGTCATTGTCCCAAAATTAATCTTCCTAACTCCCTTAAAGAGTTGTGATTTATTTCTACAACAACTGTAATACTCTGCTGTTCTATTATTATACTATATCCTCCATCCTTCACACTACGTAATCTCTATTTACCTTTACATATCTCCTCATTTCCAAATCCCACTATTCACTCCCATTACTCTTCGTTTCAAAAATTTCACAAAATTCTGTTTATTGGACGAATTGTAATAATGTAGCCTATCAAATTACACTTCAATTCTGATAATCTGCAACTTTGATCATGTTATTATTATTATTATTATTATTATTATTATTAATATTATTATTATTATTATTAGCTAAGCTACAACACTAGTTGGAAGAGCAAGATGCTATAAGCCCTAGGGCTCCAACAGGGAAAAATATCCCAGTGAAGAAAGGAAATATGGTAGAGGAAAGGGACAGTGACAAAGCCATAGAAACAGGACAATGCCCAGGACACTGACCATATATTCATAAGGTTAGCGTCCAAATGTACACCCACACTAGGATCAGGGAGGGCCAGGTGATGGCTGCTGATGACTCAGCAGATAGATAGACTTATAAGCTCCCACCAAAAATCCGTATTCTTAGCCCACAAGGATGAAGAGGCTGCACATAATACAAGAAACTATCGAGCTTGAGCTTGAGTGGGACTCGAACTCTCATTCAGGATATCGTCAGATAGGGATGGCTCTACTATGCTACCACAACCTAAACTTCTGAAATAATAATGAACATCTCCATTCGAGTAATGAGATTTGAATTGGCGTAACAATTCAGGCGGCAGAAAACAAATAAATCAGAGCTCTCCAAATGACTAATCAGAATACCTCATTCTAGATTTCTTACATTATTATTATTATTATTATTATTATTATTATTATTATTATTATTATTACTTGCTAAGCTACAACCCTATTTGGAAAAGCAGGATGCTATAAGCCCAGGGGCTCCAACTGGGAAAATAGCCCAGTGAGGAAAGGAAGCAAGGATGAATAAAATTTTTAAGAAGAGTAATATGAGAATAAATATCTCCCATATGGCCCCCCCCCCCCCAAAAAAAAAAAAAAAACCTAACAAAGCAAGAAGAAAAGAAACATGACAGAACAGCGTGCCCAAGTGTACCTTCAAACAAGAGAAATAATGTCAATTCTGAATATAACATGAGTACGCTGAACCACTTGACTTTGCAAGGCTTAAGTTCAAGGAAAGCTAAAAACTCCTATGGATTATTTAAAGTCTCATATAAGGGAGAGACACAGAGCTCTTGAATTTCAGTAATTTATGCCTCCGGGCGCAGTCTCTCACAAGACCCATTTGGAATCTCCTCAAATTACGCGAACGCAAGTTAGTTGTCTGAATATTATATTACTTTTCCCAATGAAGTATTCAAAATGCAGTTCCTAACGTGAGTGAAATTCTGTTGGTTTGTGGTTGTTTGAATGGGAATAATGATAACTTACACAGGGTCTAGAAAATTTAGCTTCTACCTTATTAGATATGTTGACTGAATTACTTGTTTTCGAATTTAATGTGTGTTTTCGGAATATGGGACGTAACGTTAAATACGTACATGTTTACAAAACGATAAATTTACGCACATCTATCTATCTATCTATATGTATATACAATATATATATATATATATATATATATATATATATATATATATTTATATATATATATGTGTGTACATATATATACTGCATATATATATATATATATATATATATATATATATATATATATATATATATATACTGTATATATATATATATATATATATATATATATATATATATATATATATATTATATATATATATATATATATACTGTATATATGTGTGTGTCTGTGTATGTCTCTGTGTTTATGCACGTGAACACACACAATTATATATATATATATATATATATATATATATATATATAAACTGTATGTATGATATACATATATATATATATATATATATATATGTATATATATATATATATATATATATATATATATATATATGTATGTATGTATGTATATATATTTATATATATATATATATATATATATATATATATATATACATACATACACGTAGTATGTATATGCATATCGACATGTTAAATATGTAAGTCTCTCTCTCTCTATCTCTCTCTCTCTCTCTCTCTCTCTCTCTCTCTCTCTCTCTCTCTCTCTCTCTCTCTGTATATATATATATATATATATATATATATATATATATATATATATATATATATATATATATATATATATATATACATAATCAAACAGTTTAACATGTTTTTTTCAAATGGCCCATAGAAGTAACACAGGAAATAAATGAATCACTATACAGTATTTCGGCCAATAAACATTGACTCTCTTCGGGATGTAAAGTAAAAATGAGGAATACAGTGGAGAGGGATGGTTTATATAGGAAAGCAAAAGGGTGTGTTCAATTGTTATACAGTTGCTATAATTGCTGGAAGGATTAGCCAAATTTAATTACATCCTTGTGCGTCTTCTTATTGTTGAGGCGCTCGGAGGATGTCTTGACCTCTGTGGATTATCTTCTTAGTGATAGGGTTGAAAAGAGTGTTGTCCATTGTGTCAGCTTTCCATTGACCGACAGATAGGTTCATTGTGTTTGATTGATTTATGATGGCTGATTTCAGGATTTTCCTTCTGTACGAACAGGTACTCTTAAAAAGCAAAGACGACTCACTCCAGTTAATCTGGTGCCCTAAATCTCTAAGGTGAACGAAAATCCCCGAGTTTTCATAGCCATACCTAACAGATCTTTTGTGTTCGGATAATCTTTGAGATATCTCTTTTATTTTGATTAATAAGGGCGCTTCCTATGGTCTTGGGATATGAAAAGAACAAAGGGGTTCTCAGTTTTGATATTAATTGTTATATTTTTAATACCTTCTATATATGGGAGTTTTATCTTATTCTTAAAATCTCTTTGGTTAGTTACATCATGATCTTTGTTTTTCCATATCCCAAGACCATAGGAAGCGTCCTTATTAACGTTTATCAAAATAAAAGAGATATAGAATCCGGCGTTTATAAAGTACCATGTAGGGATTGTGAAAAAATCTACGTTGAGCAAACGGGCCGTTCGCTATCTCAAAGATTATCCGAACACAAAAGATCTGTTAGGTATGGCTATGAAAACTCTGGGATTCTCGTTCACTTTACAGATTTAGGGCACCAGATTAACTGGAGTGAGTCGTCTTTGCTTTTTAAGAGTACCTGTTCGTACAGAAGGAAAATCCTGGAATCAGCCATCATAAATCAATCAAACACAATGAACCTATCTGGCGGCCAATGGAAAGCTGATACAATGGACAATAATCTTCTCAACCTTATCATTAAGAAGATACTCCACGGAGACCGACCACCAGATATGCATCAGGGGCCAAGACATCCTCCTAGCGGCTCAACAATAAGAAGACGCACCAGGATGTAATTAAATTTGGCTAATCCTTCCAGCAATTATAACAACTGTAGAACAATTGAACACACCCTTTTGCTTTCCTATATAAACCGTCACTCTCCACTGTATTCCTCTACGGGCCGGCTAAGGGAATGGCCCGTGCCAACGAGAACTGTTGGCTATAATCCATAACAACTGTATTCCTCATTTTTACTTTACATCCTGAAGAGGGTCCATGATTAATGGCCAAAATATAGTGATTTATTTATTTCCTGTGTTTCTTTTATGGGCCTTTTGGAAAACACACACACACACACACACACACACACACACATATATATATATATATATATATATATATATATATATATATATATATATATATATATATATATATATATATATATATATATATATATATATATATTTTTTTTTTTCACGTGTGTCTGTGTCTGTATATGTATATGCTACGCTACGATAAAATCTCGTAATACACAAGTACACACATAAATCTTCACATTCTGGCATTAAAAATACGCGAAAAAATGTCAGAACGTTAAAAGATTTTTATGCTGTAGGCATTAGCTCTTCCAAAGTATGAAGTCCAAGATCTTTCCAGATAATTACATAGTTTGTAAGAGAATTTTTAATGCAACAGGAACACAAACAGAAAAAAATAAATAATTGGAAAACAATTACAATAATAGAAGAAGATAAAAACTTGTTCCCTTGAAAATGGTGAATAATTTCATCCAAATTTTACAAAACACCGATTATTTGAATAGTTGATTGATTTTGGGTTTTCTGGCTCCCTGATATCAAAGGTAATTGACGAAGATATCATTTGTTATTGTATGAATAATAAATGGAAATGGAATTTAAAACGATAAAAACAAACTGGTCAGTATAAAAGCTAAAAACGCAGAAATCAAAGACACATTATCTGATATAACATTAGCAATTCCTGAACCTCTCCATTAAAGATCATTGGATTCATGTAAGACAGAACAACGAAAATTTGCTTGATCATTCATAGCAATATCAGTTTCTACTTGGCGGATGTTGGTTTTACTAGGTCGGAGAATAAAGAGTTATTCAGTGGCCACTTTCCTCCTGGCTAGGGTAGAAGATACATTTTTTAGCTATGGTAAGCAGCTCTTCTAGGGGGACACTCCAAAATCAAACCATTGTTCCCTAGTCTTATGAAGTGCCATAACCTCTGTACCATGGACTTCCACTGTCTTAGGTGAGAGATCTTTTGCTTGAGGATACACTCGGGTACACTATTCTATCTTGTTTCTCTTTCTAATGCTATTTTCAAGTTTTTTTTTTTTTTAGTTTATAAACGAAAGATTTACTGTAATGTTATTATTGTTCTTAAACTTCTCTTCTATTTTTCCTTATTTCATTCCCTCACTGAGCTATTTTCCCTGTTGGACCCCTTGGGCTTATAGCATCTTGCTCTTCCAACTAGGGTTGTAGCTTAGCAAATAATAATAATAATAATAATAATAATACTAATAATAATAATAATAATAATAATAATAATCTCCTCAAAGAACTGGCGATAAAATACATGAACAATTTAAAAAT
>NC_090736.1:34172019-34179519 GCF_036898095.1 Palaemon carinicauda
CTCATTGAAGGGGATAGTAACGATTTAGAAGCTATCGTGGAACGAGCTAGCAACATATTATCTATGGCAAATTTTACTTTAAAATAATGGTTTGCTATTAAATACTGCGAAAACTCAAAGTATCTTTATAGGAACAAGGCAATATTTAAATCGCATTAATCCCAATTTGACAATAAATTTTAATGGCAGTCAAATCAAACCCCTAAGCAGTGTTAAGAACCTTGGGGTTTTCTTCGATAATTATATGACTTTTGAGGCACACATAGACAAGATTCACAGGAAAGTTATGGGAACCTTGATATATTTGAATAGTGTGAAAAATTATTTTGTACCCGAAACACGCTTAATTGTAGTACAATCTTGTGCTCTAAGCTTGAACAATTACTGTCTCACCGTCTCGGGGTCAGCAAATAATAAGCACCTGATTAGAGTAAAAAAACTACAGAATTTTGCAGCTCGTGTGGCCCTTAGAACGGTGAGTAAATATGAACACATCGGTCCGCATCTAATAAAACTAGGCTGGTTAAAAATGAAAGAGAAATACAGATATGATGTATTTTAATCTTTAAGGTTTTAAGAGGTATTTTACCAGAGTGGCTATATAATTTTGAGACTGTAAACTCCATTACCAGACATGCAAACAACTTGTTCGAAAGGAGAGTTTCAACCGATATGGAATCGAGAGAGATGATAGTGAGGGGTCCCCATTTTTGGAACAGTGTACCGGTCTCTTTAAAGGAAACTAATTCTCTACCATCTTTTAAATATAAATTAAAGAAACATATTTTAAGTGGTATTTGATATTTATATTATATCTTACAATTAATATTTTAGCTACTTTTATTTATATCTATATTTAAACGTATTATAATATATTAGTTTAATTTTACCTTAGAGCTTTATAGTTTTTTTTTATGATGTTTTATGGTTTGTAATGTTTCAACAACTTATATTTATATCAATACTTATATTGTTCTAATGATATGGTTTTATATGCTCTTAACGTTTTAAATACATATATTTTTATCAATACTTTTAGAACTATTATAAATTTTGTTTTTCTCCCGACTTCTAGAAGACTCCTGATTATAGTTTTATATGCTTTTTTATTATTTTGAGTACGTATATTTTTATCAATACTTTTAAAACTTTTATAATATGTTTAGTTTCTCTGTGTACTTGATGCTTTGTATTATCCTTAACAAGGATATTAATACCCAATGTATAAATTGGAAATGAAGAATTATTATTATTATTATATCTCCCCGGGCAGCTGCTGTGGCCAACGAAACTCGGCGCCTCTTAACCCGGATTTATGGCCGGATAAATTTCGCCGGAATGGTCCTTCCGTGAGCGATATGAGACGGTAATGTAGTTCTTGATTGTAAATTGATGAAATTTGCTTTCAACTATGAGAGAGAGAGAGAGAGAGAGAGAGAGAGAGAGAGAGAGAGAGAGAGAGAGAGAGAGAGAGAGAGAGAGAGAACGGAATTACACTCATATTTGCTTTATTTTATTATTATTACTTCCTAAAAGCCTAAAAAAACAGAGAGAGAGAGAGAGAGAGAGAGAGAGAGAGAGAGAGAGAGAGAGAGAGAGAGAGAGAGAGAGAGAGATAGAGAGAGAGATAGCAAGCTTCTATATAAACTTCTTTTGTTTTACCATTATCATACAAGAGCAATGATTTTTTTTACTTCATTTTGTCGAATGTCGAATTCCTTTTTGAACACTTTAGGATTACGAAAATTACCATGATTAAATAAGATAGTTATCTATCGGATGAAATTGGAACCCAAAAAGGATGCAATTAAATCTATTTCCAAGTATGATATAGCAAAGGACTAGTCATGATATCAATTATAAAAGTTAAAAAAGTAAGCAAAATATAAAACAGGAACATCAATATCACAATGTTGGAAAAGGAGCAATAGTGTGAAGTCTCTTATCATTGATAAATGGTCGTAAAATAAAAGAAATCAAATAATCATAATTATTGATGATATCACAGACAATCAGAAAAACATAACAAGGCAGACATTGCTTCCGGTACTTGAAGCTTTCTATTCCCATCACCTGTTATTCCATCCCCCCCCCCCATATCCTACCACGGAAGCGAGTGATTTGTGCCGCGTCAGAAATGACAAATCGTTATTGAAAAAGGGATGGCTTTTGAGAGAAATCAATCTCTCTCTCTCTCTCTCTCTCTCTCTCTCTCTCTCTCTCTCTCTCTCTCTCTCTCTCTCTCTCTCTCTCTCTCATTCCAGTACCCAATTCAATGATTAGGCTAACAAAGACGCGTAGGATTCTTTCAAAATAAGGCCGAAATCGCTTGAGTTAGAACTTTCTTTGGCGCGGTAGGATTGATGATAACCAGCCTGGTAACAAAATGGGCGTAACACGATATTCGGACAACCAATATGGATTAGAAATTAAGTAAACAAGTGAAATTGGTTGATCCCCGTCACTGGACTGTTTTTAACAAACTATATTTTTTATAATGAACAAATTTATGTCTTCAGTGATTTCTTGTAAATGGTTTCATAATAATGAATGGAACCGTTCTTTTAATGAGTTATTTTTGTAAATATTTTCTTATGCTACATCGTAAATTGCTGACGAATCTTCGGAAAACCTGACGAGATTTTATATATATAAAAGGATAAAAATTGATGTCAATTGTACAAACTGACGGCGCAAACCTGCACTTCAAATTATTATTATTATTATTATTATTATTATTATTATTATTATTATTACTAAATGGCAATGTACGAGGAGAGTATTAAGTCCAATGTTTCTAATGATCACATTTGATGCTTTCCTGTCGGTTTGTATGCAAGTTAAACATCGAGAAAGTATATGATCAAGTAAACAATCTTCTTCTCTCAAGGTGTTAACTACTGCACTGTAATTGTTCAATGGCTACTTTCCTCTTGGTAAGGGTTGAAGAGACTCTTTAGCAGTTCTTCTAGGAGAAGGTCACTCCAAAATCAAACCTTTGTTTTCTGGTCTTTGGTACCATGGCCTTCCACTGTCTTGGATTAGGGTTCTCTTGCTTGAGGGTACACTTGGACAAGCTTTCCTATCTTATTTCTCTTCCTTTGCTTTTCTATTCTAAGTTTTTATAGTTTTTATGTGAAGGATCTAATTTAATGTTCTTACTGTTCGTGAAATATTTTATTTTAGTGGTTTATTCTTCTCTTGTTGTTTATCTATTTTCTTGTTTCCTTTCCTCACTGGGCTATTTTCCCCTGTTCGAGTCCTTGGGCTTCTAGCATATTGCTTTTCCAATTTGTTATTGCCTAGTTTTTAATAATAATAATAATAATAATAATAATAATAATAATAATCTCTGCCTGGAATAAAAACAACCTTTCTAGTTTAACTAAGCATTTCAACTATGGTTTTAAAATATTTTTGTCTATCATCTCAACGTATTTTAAATTCTAGTTGTCTTTCCAGTTTCTCTCCCATTCTTTTCTTTTTTTCATAGAAAAAAACATTCCATTTAATACGAAATTATAAATTGCATACAGATAAAAGATCATTAATTGTAAGGAATGAAATTTTAGTTTTAAATAAGTTTAACCATCTAGATTATAGTGACGTAATGCCAGGTAAATCTGTTTCGTGATTATAACTGGATGTTAATTCAACGTAATATTTCTAAATAAAATGTCATAGATATAATTGCATAAAGTTAAAAAATTTATTAGACTAGAATAATTTGTTAAAAAAATATTTTTCCTATTCAGACTTTTGATAATGATATCTGTACATTTTGACATTAAGTCATCATCATGTATCAAACCCTATTTCAAATGCTCTTATAAAGAAAACAAATAACTTGAACTAATCGTAAAGTAAATAATTATTATGCTAACTGATACTGAAAGAATCAGCTGCCACGAATCCTACGTTCTTTTTCATCTAATAGTATTTTAGTGTCTCTTGCTTTATTGTTTCATTTCATTTTGGTTTATTATTATTATTATTATTATTATTATTATTATTATTATAATTATTATTATTATTATTATTATTATTATTATTATTATTATTATTATTATCATCTTTGTAATCACCATCATCATCATTATTATTATTATTATTATTATTATTATTATTATTATTATTATTATTATTATTATTGAATACTATGGCTGCATCGGCAGAATTCAATTTCTTGTCCAATTTCTCGATTCTACGGACAATTCTATTTTCAGGGTTGCTACAATCAGCTAGCAAGTTGGCGAAGTTCATCAGGTGGGTGAAGGATACAATTCAGGTTACGGGTTGGATATAATTAATACAAGTACAAGTAATACTAAAAAATTACAACAGGTAAAGTCAGCAGTGGATTGCGACACGTTTCGGAACTGCTTGCTCCGTCTTCAGGCGAGAAGTGAGGCTCTGGCTCGATCTGGGTTCTTATATATCCCGGCTTTGGTTCGTAGAGAGGGGCCTCGAATTTTGATAGGTCGATCGGAGGTTATAGGCTCGGGTGGCAGATGTACGACGAGCTCGGCTCAGCCTCCCAGGCTGAGAGGTAGGAAGGAATCCTGAATCCTGATTGGTCAGGACGCGCGCCGAGCCAGCCAAAAAGTCAGGCAGGCTCCTCTCTCGCTCAGTGGACTGGGCTGAGAGAGGTATCTGAGCTCCCTGATTGGCTGAGGCACGCGCCAAGATGGGCTCAAAGTCAGGCAGCCCATTCCCCCGCTCAGCAGACTGGAATTCCGGACCATGCTCGCTGCCAAAATCAGCATTCAGCCAGACGATTTCTCCATTTGTGGGGTGTCAGGATCGGGGTTGTCATCGTTCTGGGGGTCTTGTTCTTGGTTCCTAGCGTTGGTACGTCGACAGGATGGTAGGAGGAACATCTCTTGAGTCGTATTCAACGCTGGTTTCTCGTTCTGGATTAACAGAGCTTCCAATATTCGTAAGCACCCGCTGTGTGGGGGGGCGGTGCCAATAATTTTGGTATTGGCGACGATGTCTGCCCGGCTAATTTGGGTGTTATGTTGCTGTAGAGCATGATTTCTTATAGCACCTTGCTGGACGTGGCACGAAATCCTCTTCGAAAGATTCATAGTAGTCATACCGATGTATTTGCCGGGGCATCCTCGGACTGGGCATTGGTAAGATTAGACTACATTTGTCTTCTTCAGAGGGTCGTTCTCAGTGGGCGCTGGATTGTTTCTCATGATCAAGCTGCGGGTTTTTTTAGTCTGGTAATAGATGATGAGTTTCACTTTCGTGGTCTCATCAGTGGGTGACACGTTGTTAGTGATGATGTCTTTAATGGCCTTCTCATCCCGCTGATATTCTGCGTGCATGAGGCCTTTATAGTAAAGTTTGATGTCTCTAGATCCGTTGGTGGGGGTTGTCAGACCCCTGGCTGGTGCTGTCGGACCCTTCCACAGCAGAGGACCCATACCACTCGTCTATAGCTGTCCTCACTTCAAGCTGGACTTGCTTGTTGCTGTAGCCATTGTTGATGAGGACCTATGCGGCCCTTTCCAGCTCCTTGTGGGTGTCAGTCCATGACGACCAGTGTGACAAGGCCCTGCGTACAAAGGCCTTGATGGTCGAGGCCCTGTAGCGGGCAGGACATTCACTTTCGCCCTTTAAACACATGCCGAGATTTGTGGGCTTAGTGTACACAGTAGTGTGGAATCCCTCGTAGGTGGAAGAAATCAAGACGTCCAGGAACGGGAGGCTGTTGTCGACGCTGTTCTCAAGGGTGAAGTGGAGAACTCTGTTGTCCTCAATGGTCCTCCTTAGGTCCTCGATGTCTTCGGTGGAAGTAGCTTTGACGAAAGTGTCGTCAATATAACGGAAGTAAGTGAGGGGGCACTCGAGTTGGGAGAATACCCTCTCCTCTACTACTCCCATGTAGAAGTTAGCAAAGAGTACGCCCAAGGGCGAGCCCATCGCCTCGCCATCCCTTCGGGTCCGCCTTGATGATGAATGGGCCAGCTTGAGGGATGGAGGAGAAGCCAGCTCGCTACTGACGTCCCCCCTCGAGGTTGACAGCGACCCCGAGGACAAGGACGCCCCTTATGACGACGTCCATGATGATCGACGCCCTGATATCGGACACCCCAACCATGAAGAGGACCTTGGAGGTGACCTGAGATACCCCAACAACATCATCCATGCCCTACAAGTCCTTAAAGAGAGCGACTTGAAGAAGAGGAGGAGGACCATCTTGAGGAAGCTGGTCACCCTTAATGGCGGAAAGCTGCGATTCCCAGAGGCCCGCCAGGAATACATTAACATATCCAGCTACGTCCCTACGCCAGCACAGGAGTAGATCCTCAAGATGGGCCTCAACTGCCACTTCATCACCCGACCGAGACCAACTGACAAGCGCCTGGAGATGGAATTACTCCTAGATTCCATCCTCAACCTCCAAGAACGTGGTGCCCTCCGGATGACTGACGCCCTTCAGCCGCTTCTGCTCGCCGAGGCCCTTACTGATAGGGGCAGATACAGCAGTGGCATCGTTTCTAAGGAGATGAGAGCTGCTGCTAAAGAGCTTAAACGAGTAGCTGATGTTACCGTCCGTCGGGCCAACAAAACAGCTGTCTTTGTACTCATCAACACCCACGAGTACCACGAGAAATTGGACGCCATTCTCGCCGACCTGACCAAATTCGAGCGCCTCACGAGCAACCCTGTTGAAGACATCAAGAGGGAGGCAAATCGCACCATCGAGGCCATTAATGCTGCAACTAACGTCGTACACCTGCCCATGATTTCGGGAGATTATGGACCTTGTTACCTCTACGGTAATGTTAAAACCCACAAACAAGGCAACCCACTTCGACCTATCATCAGCCAATGCCCTACGCCTACATACCAGCTGGCCATGAAACTGAACACGATTTTGACGACATATGTCCCCGACCGCCACTGTGCGGCCTCCTTTGCCGAATTCATAGAGAGGATCAAGGACGTCCGCGGCGAGGGGGTCATAGCATCGATGGACGTCGAATCTTTGTTCACTAATGTCCCTGTTGACGAAACCATCGAACTTATCGCCGGTAGAGTCTACAGGGACGAGACGACTCCCGAATTAAATATCCCAGAGCAAGCCCTTCAGACCCTCCTTGCCATCTGCACTAAGAGGGCCCCCTTTATAGGCACATGTACTTGCAAAAGGATGGCGTGGCGATGGGCTCGCCCTTGGGCGTACTCTTTGCTAACTTCTACATGGGAGTAGTAGAGGAGAGGGTATTCTCCCAACTCGAGTGCCCCCTCGCTTACTTCCGTCATATTGACGACACTTTCGTCAAAGCTACTTCCACCGAAGCCATCGAGAACCTAAGGAGGACCTTTGAGGACAACAGCGTCCTCCACTTCACCCTTGAGAACAGCGTTGACAACAGCCTCTCGTTCCTGGACGTCTTGATTTCTTCCACCTACGAGGGATTCCAGACCACTGTGTACACTAAGCCCACAAATCTCGGCATGTGTTTAAATGGCGAAAGTGAA
>NC_090736.1:34184519-34192019 GCF_036898095.1 Palaemon carinicauda
TCTTAGGTAAAGCGATTAATTTTAAACATTTAGAAAGATCGTATGATCTTGTCTAACTTATTCTTGAACTCGTTTACCATGTTACTGTTTACTACATCCACTGAAAGTATATTCCAAGTATTTGCTATTTAGTATGTAAAATAATTGCCATATTGAGTGGTGTTGTATCTTTTCAATACTAGTCTATATCCGTTACCTCTAGGCAGATTAGAGAGAGGAGAGAGAGAGAGAGAGAGAGAGAGAGAGAGAGAGAGAGAGAGAGAGAGAGAGAGAGAGAGAATAATGTGCTGAATTTTTTATTCACTAAATTATTAGTTGTTAGCAATTCTGAAAAGTCAAAGGCATATCAATGGTACCTATGCTTCCATAATTCCAGTCTCAAGGGTCCGTGCATATGAGATGAGTCAGAATAGGATATTCGTATTGCTTTCATGTCGGCTACTGAATTCATTACCACATAAAATCAAACATAATTCAGGGCTATCCCTTAGCTTGTATTCTTCTGTGTGTGTGTGAGAGAGAGAGAGAGAGAGAGAGAGAGAGAGAGAGAGAGAGAGAGAGAGAGAGAGAGCAGAAGTAGAAGGATCTTGGAGAGAGAGAGAGAGAGAGAGAGAGAGAGAGAGAGAGAGAGAGAGAGAGAGAGAGATCAGTAGAAGTAGAAGGATTGTGCCCTTACATATCGGCTAAAGAGTTGTGAAAACAGTAATTTCCCTTTCCTTATCAACCAGTTCCAGAAAAATTTTGAAAATGAAACGCCGTACTAAAGAAATTAAAAAAAATGAAACAACTCTAAGTTGCAGTGAAAACGGGACAAAGGGCCAGTGGCCATCAACTGAGTTAGACCTTGCACAAATTACTTTAGCTGTAAATCCAGCTTTCAAATTCTGCAAAAGAACGCTGTTTCCGTGTGCAGTTCCAGAAAAAATAGGTGATAAGCTCTTTTCATGAGATTCCAGGGTTTCTATTATTGTCATTTCCTTTCCTTCATCGTATTCTCAGACTTATACTTCCTTTTGGCGGTAGGGAAGTAACAGAGAATCTTATATTTTTATGACGAGAGAAACTGGAAGAAATATATTTTTTCTTACTCTTCTTCTTCTTCTTTGTCCCCAAACACTTGAGGTTATTCTTTTCCTATACCAAAATAATTAAGTAGGAAGTAAGTTTATAAGGAAGTTATTCAATATCGATAAAGTAAAATAAGAATTTTCGGACGTAGGTCCTTATTTAGTTTTTACTCTTTTCTTCTAAAACTTTAAGGGAAAGCTATTAATTTTAGTATATCATCTACAGTTATTCCACCATTTTCTATGAATGGCTTATCAGAAATGGGGAGAATCCAAAAGAACATTTGCTAAAAGGAGAAATGTTACAAATGGTGAAAAACACAAACGGAACACGGAAAATAAGTAAGGTCATAAAGTGATTCGTCTACCGCCTTTTGAACTTATATGGAGGAAAGTGAAAAACTTTAAAGGAAGAAAAAATAATTCCGCTATGAGAGACTGAAGGGACTACTGCAGGAATCACTAGATAAAATAACGAAGGAAAATTATTATTATTAACACTATCCAAGCTATAACCTTAGTTGGAAAAGCAAGATGCTATACGCGCAAGGGCTCCAACAGGGAAAAATAGCCCAGTGAGGAAAGGAAATAGGGAAATAAATAAACGACATAAGAAGTAATGAACAATTAAAATAAAATACTTTAAAAAACATTAACATCAAAACAGATAATTAACATATAGACTATAAAAAGACTTATGTCGGCCTGGTCAACATTAAAACATTAGTCATTGATCTCAACTCCTCTGATGTTGACGGCGATTCGTCATAGAGCCATTTTTTTTTCACCAAAAATTCATTTATGTATTTATGAAAAAAAAGATAAATGAATAAACAACTGTTTTCGTTTTCCTTCAAAAGATAAAAAGGTATTAAAAGAGGCTAAGTATAACGCCCATAATTATACATCAGTATTTAATCCATCGATTCATACAAAGAGTAATGTAAAATATATGTAAATAATACACATATGGGAAGAAATAAATAGAATAGGGAATGAAAATAAATAAGTAAACGAATGTAGGCTACTTATAGAAACCCAACCTTTTTTCCGTGACTCCCAAGGCTTTAAAAGCAAATTCAATCCCCCACCACAGGTTGTTTAATTGAGCTAACTTCAGGAGTGCTTGTTTGAAGACTTGTAAAGGAGAGTGATCCAAAGAAGAAGACTCCTCCACTAACTATATCGAGAATGGCTGCAGCTCAACAGTCAGCTTCGATTGGAGTGTCTATAAAGTGGGGTTTACACGGTCCAACTATTCGTCGAACCGGGTTGTCGAGCCTGCTTGTCAAACGATTTGAAGAGGTGGAGTCAATCACAAATGCATAAGGTTTGTGGACAATGAAGCCCCGCCCGCAAAAGTCAGGTTAGATCTGACTTTCTTCAAACTATTGCATAAGATTTTTTTCTATGATTCAGATCATCCTTTACATTCAGATCTTCCTGGTCAGTTCCATCGTGTTCGTAATACTAGGCATGCAGTTAATTCTAATAATCAGGCCTTCTCCATCATGAAGTTCAACACTAAACAGTATTCTAGAAGTTTTATTCTAGCTGTGACCAAGTTGTTGAATGATCTTCGTAATTGGGTGGTTGAATAAATGGAACTTTAAAAGTTCCAACTTGCAGCAAATGTTTTTATGTTGAACAGGCTGACATAAGTCCTTTTATAGTTATTTATGAAATACCTGTTTTAATATTGTTAATGTTTCTTCACATGCTTTTAACAACACTACAAACACTTTTCTGTTTCGACGAACCGTTCGACCGTGTAAACCCAGCTTAAGTTATCAATTTTTAAATATTCGTAAATTAACACAATTAATCTAATTAGGCTACTCAAGGCACTAGAACATTTGGTAGACCCAGACCTACTTGGCTGAGGACTATGAAGCATGAAGTAGATGATGCTGAATGGAAAAGCATTGATTTAGAAGCTTAAGATAGAAACGACAAGCGAAATCTGACCGAGGCCCTTTGCGTCAATAAGCGTGGGAGAAGATTATGATGATGAAATTACCGTTTTCTGCACGTATATTTCACTTTGTCTCTCTAATAAAAAGGGAGTAGATGATACGTTAAAAATATGTATTGTGTTTGTATGCTATAGCCGAAGAAGAACGGAAAGAAAATAAAAAAACAGATTTCAATGGTTCCCTCAAATTCATTTAATGCTGCTACAAGTCGTATTGCAGTCTGCACTTTACTCGGGCCAGGAAAACTAGAAAACCTAGTGCCAGGAAATAATGTGGAACTGAAGACATTAATTACAAGGAATTTACAACAAATTATTAAGCAGCCAAATAAGCTCGTTCACCTGATAATGTGCGAATTTGTTTATAGTCGGCAATATTATTCCTTCTATACTGTTGTTTATCAACAATATTCTAATATAGTTGTCGTAAATATTATCGTGATGTTTGATTAAACTTCTAATTACTACTATAAATTTTAATGACCACTGTTGTTACCGGTATAATTACTATTTTCATCTCTATTTATTATAATCAAAAGACAGTTTCTTTGATTTCAAAGCTAATGCCGATTCTGTTACCCGAGATTGGAAAACCAGAGAGAGCTTGTTTAGGATGATGTTGCTTCTAAAAAGTAAAATGGGAAAAAATTGCATTATGACAAAGAAAAGAGAGAGAGAGAGAGAGAGAGAGAGAGAGAGAGAGAGAGAGAGAGAGAGAGAGAGAGAGAGAGAGAGAGAGAGAGAGAGAGAGAGAGAGAGAGAGTACCTTATCGCCTTACCTTACTTTATTGCCTTATTTCATGTTTGGGTTCCCCCAAGTTCCTCAGTGTGAGGCACCTCGTATATCCACCAGAGAGTTGATAATGCATCTTCCGGTGTATTTTGGATCTTCCAGTTTTGGATGGTCTGGGGTGCATCTTAGGTATTTATCGAGCTTATTCTTAAACACATCTACGCTCACTCCTGATATGTTTCTTAGATGAGGTGGCAGCATATTAAATAGTCGCTGCATTATCTATGCTGGTGCATAGTGGATTAATGTCCTGTGCGCCTTTCTTAGTTTACCTGGAATATTTTTTGGCACTATTAATCTACCTCAGCTTGCTCTTTCTGATATTTTTAGCTCCATGATGTTCTCAGTAATTCCTTCTATTTGCTTCTATGCTTGTATAATCATGTAGCATTCTCTTCTCCTTTCTAGACTGTATAGTTTTAAAAATTGCAGTCTTTCTCAGTAGTCAGAGTCCTTAACTTCTTCTATTCTAGCAGTATAGGACCTTTGTACACTCTCTATTTGTGCAATATCCTTTTGGTAGTGTGGGTACCATATCACATTGCAGTACTCGAGTGTACTACGTACATAAGTTTCGTAAAGCATAATCATTTGTTCAGCTTTTCTTGTTTTAAAGTGTCTGAATAACATTCCCATTATCGCTTTACATTTAGCCAACAGTATTGCTATTTGGTCGTTGCATAATATATTCCCATTTAACACTACACCAAGGTCTTTAATTGCTTCCTTGTTTGTGATTGTCTCGTTATTAGGTCCCTTGTATGCATATAACATTCCTTATCTGTTTCCATAATTTATTGATTCAAATTTATCGGAGTTAAATACCATCCTATTTATCTCCGCCCACTCATATATTTTGTTTAGATCTCTTTGTAGTGAGTTCCTATCTTCATCACAAATAATTTCTCTACTTATTCTTGTGTCATCGGCGAAACTTCTCATTACAGAGTTTTCAACATCCCAGTCTATGTCTGAGATCATAATAACAAACAGCAGTGCAGCTAATACCGTACCTTGTGGCACGCCAGATATTACCTAAGCTTCATCTGATTTCTCGTCATTTGCAACCACTATCTGTTTTCTGTTTTGCAGGAATTCTTTTACCCATTTTCCTATTTTTCCCACAATATTATACTTTCTCATTTTTTTCTCTAATATAATATGGTCTACCTTGTTAAAGGCTTTTGCAAAATCTAGATATCCCACATCTGTCTTTTTCATTCATCATATTTTTGTATATGTTTTCATAGTGTGCTATCAGTTGGGTTTGTGTACTTTTTCCGGGCACAAAACCGTGTTGACCTATATTAAACAAATTATTTTTAACCAAATGATTCATTATTTTCTTTTATATTACCCTCTCATAAACTTTCATAATATGTGATGTTAGGCTAACAGGTCTATAATTTCTTGCCTCTAGTCTTGATCCACTTTTGAAGATAGGGGTTATATAAACTATTTCTTTTTTAACATATATCTCGCTCATATCTACACTTTGTCTTAGCAGTATTGCAAGCGGCTTCACGATAGTGTTTGCAGTTTTTTTAACAAAATCGCTGGAACTCCATCTGGTCCGGCTGCCGATCCCTTTTTTATCTCGTTTATAGCCTTGACAATATCTGCTTCATTAATATCTATATCCGTTAGATATTCAACATTTTCTTCTCTCATTTCTGTTTCATTATTCTCATTCGCAATTCTTGGCGTGAACTCACTCTTATATTTTTCTGCTAATATGTTGCATATTTCCTTTTTTTCATTCATTAGCCGTCCTTCAATTCTTAGAGGGCCTATTTCTAATCTCCCTTTATTCATCTTTTTTGCATAGGAGTAAAGTACTTTGTTTTTTTTTTTTTTTATATTTTGAAGTGTCCTTTCTTCTAAGTCCCTTTTTTCATTTTCTTTCGATTGTATAATCTTTTGTTCTGCATTTTCTATCTTTCTTTTTATTTCCATTATTTTCCACACATTTTTTTCTTTTGCAAGATTTTTCTTCCACTTTCTAATTTTCTGAAATAAGATCCTTCTGTCTCTTGGTATGCATGTCTTTTGTTTATTGTTTTTTTTTCGGTACATATTTTCCAACAATTTCCTCCAGTATTTTGTACAGTATGTCCGTATTTACCTGTATATTATCACTTACAAATACATTTTTTCCATTCTTTATTCAGTTTTTCATTTATTTCTGAACCTTTTATATTCATACTATAAAGATTATATTTTCCATATCCTTCCCAACGTTTTGTGCTTTGATTAATTCGGCGATCACTTGCTTTGGAATGGACTATTAATTCTATGACATTGTGGTCTGAAACTCCCGTGTTATACACTATTATTTCTTTAATATAATTCACCTCATTCACAAATACTAGATCTAGGACATTTTCCTTTCTTGTTGGAATCTGGTTTATTTGTTACATATTATGTTCTAATAACATATCTTGAAGATTTTTAAATTGCCTCTTATCTTCTGCGCTACTATTACTCTCATTTTCATATGTATACATACAACCATTTTCTTCTATCCGTTCTTTCCAATCCACGAAAGGAAAGTTAAAATCTTCGGATAGGAGTATATTCCAGTCTTTATGTTTTCTACATATATCATCTATTTTTCCTATTATTATGTCAAACTTCTTAGTATTTGGGGGTCTGTAAACCACAATATTCACTAGTTTTTCAAATTCAAATTCTACCGCAATCAATTCACATTCTGTGTTGCTGTATTTTTCACAGACTTTTCCTTGATTTATGTCTCTTCCATATATTGCAGTTTCCCCTCTATTCCTATTTTTCCTGTCTGATCTATAAGTTTAGAAACCCTTTATCTGGTCATCACTGCCAGTTCTTTGGAATACCATGTTCCACTTATATTTAATCTATTTTTTCAATTTAGGTTAGTTCTTCTGAGAACTCTATTTTCCTTTTAGAGTTACTCGTGACTAAACCCTGTGCATTCATCACTATTATGGTTTGTGTTTCATCCCCATTATTTAATATTGGTAATAATATGGATTTTCCCATGCTTCCTTCCTGTTCTGATATGATGTTCTTTTCTTCATTTCCCGGAATTCTGTCATTAAAAAATCCAACTTTTCTATTATATTTGCTCTTTCGCCTTCATATTTATTTTTGTGGGTATACCTGCAATTATCCTTGCACCAACCCCTGGCATTATAGTTGCATTCTTTGTAGTTGGGTTCTAAATGTGCATATTTGGGTTGAAAGGCCTCATATCTTGGGGCCTTTGGTGCATTGCGCGGTATATACGCGGCCTGCTTTTTTTGTTTCTTTTTTTGTTTCATTTTTCTTTTCAGTTTGCTGAGTTTTCTTACTTTCATTCATGGTTGCAGGATGCATATATCGACATTTTTTGTTGAAACTGCATCCTTTTCCTTCTTTTAGGTTTTTGCATATTTTTGGATGGAGATCTCTGCATTCGTCTCCATATCCGTCTAAATACGCACATTTACCATATATTTCATGATTATGGCATATCTTTGGATGCTTGTAGTAGCATCTTTCGCCAAATCTGCAATTATCTCTTTTCAGGAAATTGCAGACTATATCTTTTTCTTCTTTTTTTCTTGTTCTTGCTCTTGCCTAAAAGTATGTAGGTCCGGGTAGAGTCTCTTGGGTCTATTCTTTGTTTCCATCTGATAATT
>NC_090736.1:34202416-34204916 GCF_036898095.1 Palaemon carinicauda
TGCAACATTCGGCTTACCCATTTGGTAGGTTCTGTGACTCAATTATAGGCTATATTTATTAATGTAGGAAAGGAAAATTTCCTATTCATTTTAATCAACAGAAAATATATATTGCTCAAGGATAACTACGTTCCTTTGATTTTATACATGACGAAGGTTTTACAAACACTGACTCTACTATCCAGTTGAACCAATGTGTTCCACTATAACATCCTTTGAATAAAAGGAGTGTATTCTTCACCTTTGATGCAAACAATCTTTATTCAAAACAATCTTTGACATACATAGGAACTGGCCTAAAATCAGCTAACCTTATTCACAGAAGGCGAAACGAGAAATATACTTCACATTCAATTGCTCTGAATTCTGCTTGTTAAAGAAAGGCCTGGAAGCCCCGTCCGTCGCCCTTTGAAGAAATACAGGCGTGAGAGGAGGAAGCAAACTATAAATATTCTGCCGGTGTGGATTCAAAGAGCTCAGCTTGGCACCGATACACATATTCATGCAAACGAAAACCATTTTTTTTTCCAAATTGACTCTTGTCTATGGCAACCTACCGGAGACAATTTTGTTTTATATCTTCATTTTTCCATTCCATATAATTCTGTTATCTTCATTCTGTTTGCTGTAATTATCTATGTCTTACGAATATCTTCTGTTACCGTTCTTAAAATAATCTATTTGAATTGTTCATTACTTCTCTTGTAGTTTATTTATCTATTTGTTTCTTTTCCACACAGCGCTATTTTCCTGCCGGAGCCCCTGGGCTTATAAAACCCTGCTTTTCTAATTAGGGTTGTAGCTTACCTAATAATAATAATAATAATAATAATAATAATAATAATAATAATAATAATAATAATAATAATAATAATAATAATCACATGAGTTATATTCAAACTAAAGGGGGAATCTAATAACTTTGGAAATTTATTCATAAGAAAAAGCACGAAAAACTATCAATAATTATCGCTGTATAGTTAGTCTTCTCAACAATTTTATTTAGCTCCAAGATAATCAATAGGTTGTTAATTCGAAATGGGTATGCTATCTAATAACATAAGTTATACATGAACTATGAAAGATATTGTGATGGACATATTCCTTTCCTATATGTTTCATTCTAGTTGTTTAATTCATCATTTATAATACATAAAACACATTATTATTATTATTATTATTATTATCATTATTATTATTATTATTATTATTATTATTATTAGCTAAGCTTCAACCCTAGTTGGAAAATAGCGGAAAACGTGAACTACTATTATGCGATGTTTGTAGAAATCTTAACGATTATTAAGACTAAATATTATTTACCGGGTTTATTCATAAAATTTCATGTGAAGTGAGGATATATTATCAGGCTCAGACTACCACACTGTTGAGACGCCTAATTATAGTAAATTTTTCAATCAAAATTTTCCATCCTGGTTCATGCTCTTCAAAGATAAAAATTCTGGCTTTGGTATGACGACTCTGTTTTTTTCTTTTTTTTTTTTTATTTTTTTTTTTTTTTTGCTGGGTTGGGAGTTAAATGAGACATTATACATTGAAGCAAATAATTCAAGTATAGATAAGATTACACATCAAAGGAATAAATCGAGCTTTTATCATGTGAAATTGAATCGCAATGGCAGAAAATCAAAAGCATCCGGGAAAAGAATCGCAGAACCAAACGACATGTCTGCACGACATCCATTGCTGAATCTGTATCAAATTATAACGCTGAATATAAATCACAGGTTGGAAGAACTACATTTCTTGGAAAAAAAAATATTGGCAAAAGCAAGCCACAGGGAAATGGGGTAAAAGAAAGAGTTCAAATTGTGCTTGCAAATTTCCCGACAGAACAATGATTTGGAAGGTATGACGTATACATTTGAAGGTTGCAGGGATAGGAAGATTTGTGTTGACTCATGTGCACTGATTGCAATATGCAATCACGCAAGGAAGGGAGTCTGAAAGATGGACAAAGATGGCAGCATAATCTTGGAAAAAAAAATAATTCAAAATAAATTATAAAATTATTCATATTTCCGGGGTCTTTAATTCTATTCTTAGTGTACCCACACAACAACACCGGCATAAGGGCAGACTTACATGATTAAAGGTTAAAAAGGTTACTTGTTTCAGTTCCAGAGATGCTTTTCAGAACGTAAGACATGCAAGCTAAACATCCAACTTTGGTGCCCAGCGACGGTTGAAACCTCCTCTGTAAACAGGTTAAACTCACGGTCCCAAGCTGGGATCGATCTGTAGCCATATGAATGAAAGGCGAACTACCACTATATTGCCATGGTTATCATTTTCACGATAACCATAGGAATTTTAGAAAAAGGGTTGTAGTGGAGTGTTTAAAGATTAGAATCACAAGCGCGAGTGTATACTTTGTCCGTAAGAGAAAATTAATTTAAACCATTTTGATGAAAATTTTGCATCGCCGTGTGCAAAGAAAATCATGCCTACTCACATCTACGTCCACAAACTTCCCCGT
>NC_090736.1:34222416-34247416 GCF_036898095.1 Palaemon carinicauda
TTCTTGCTAGTAATAAAAACAAAACACCAACAACAATAACAATGAAAATAATAATGATAATAACAATGCAAATGATAATGACTATGATATATATTGGATTTTAAATCTTTTAAAAATAAAAATAAATTATTCCAACACCACGAGAGGCCAGAACTTCCTTGATGCACTCCAGTAATCCTCTGCGGAGTATTAAAAAAAATCTCTTTCTTCAACGCCAGCATTCAGGAAGCTCCCACTCAGAGCTTCGTTAGTCCCTTCAATTGAAGGCTGTGAAAAGAATCATTTCATATTTCATCACATTTCATTAAGGGCAAAATCCAAAGGAGAGTGTTTAAGTCGACTGTTTACATATGATTTCTTCTTTACACTATTTTTTCCTTTCGTAACTAAATCCTGTGAAGAGATTAATGATTACTCTTGAGTATGATGCATTACGTTACGCTTGATTTTTATTCCTAATTTTTAGAATATTGTTATTAAGGAATATTTATAGATCGCTATATAAAAGAAATATGTACAGCCCAGACCTCTGCTGCGGCAACTTATTTATCGACCTTTTTCTCAACCTTGACCTTTGACCATAATGTATTAATTGGTGTGGATTTTCATACACTCAAATATGAACCAAGTTCGAAGTCACTGTGACAATAATGTCCAAACCTATGGCTGATTACTTGAATTGGACATTTTGCTTGACCGTGACCTAGACCTTTGAACTTGTCCTTGATCTTCCAAAATTTATTAATTTTCAGCTTTACACATACCAGTTAATGCATGCAAGTTTTATTACTATTTGATTAAAATTTTGGCAAGGAAGCTGTTCACAAACAAACACATGTACACAAACAAACACACAAACAAGGGGGGAAAACATAACTTCGCTCCAACTTCGTTGGCGGAGGTAATAATAGTATCACCATTCTCGATTAGAGAATAATGGTGAAAATTATAGTAATTCACCATATATTTTTTATAAATAACTTTTTTTTTCCTAATACCTAATACACGTTTCTTATGTGAAGGACAAATATATGTTTTTATAATTTACAGCAGTGTATAACGCTCTGCATGTAATAATGAATTTACTTAATAAGAAAGTTGTATCTTCGTGATTTGCGGTAAGTCCTGTGCTGAAACATACATCATATATTGACGCACTATTGCATACATTCATGTGAAAATGATATTTCACATACAATAAATATGTAAATGCGCAAAGAGAAAGAGCTATATATTCCTCTCCAACCACCTTTGTTATGCTTTAACACGTAACCTACACAATTTATTAGCAATAGTCTTTTTTTCTTGCTACCACACACTTTCTATGCCAACTCCCAATAGCCCTTCTATTGTTATTGTTAGGTTATAAACTTAAGTTGCAGTGAAGCAAATATATTCATGTTTATCTTTTTTTTTTTTTTTTTTTTTTTTTGTGAGTGCAACACAAGTTTGAATTAATTTACGGTATATTAGTTTATAAAGTATTTTTATATGAATGATCCCTTATTATGTGTTGTAGCAGGAGTCGAGCTGTGTGACATTATTGGTAATGCACAGTACAAGGAGTTAAGTTATGGTTCATTTTCCCTTTGCCTATACATATACCGAATAGTCTGGCCTATTCTTTACAAATTCTCTTCTGTCCCCATACATCTCACAACTCTGAGATTACCAAACAATTCTTCTTCACCCAAGGGGTTACTGCACTGTAATTGTTCAGTGACCACTTTCCTCTTGGTAAGGATAGAAGAGACTCTTAAGCTATGGTCAGCAGCTCTTCTAGGAGAAGGACAACGCAAAATCAAGTTCTTAATCTCTAGTCTTGAGCAGTGCCATGGCTTCTGTACCATGGTCTTCCACTGCCTTAGGTTAGAGTTCTCTTGCTTGAGGGTACACTTGGGCACACTATTCTATCTAATTTCTCTTCGTCTTGTCTTGTTAAAGTTTGAATAGTTTATATAAGAGATATTTATTTTAATGTTACTCTTCTTGACATATTTTACTTTTCCTTTTTTCCTTTCCTCACTGGGCTATTATCCCTATTGGAGTCCTGGGGCTTATAGCATTCTGGTTTTCTAACTAGGGTTGTAGCCTAGCAAGCAATAATAATAATAATAATAATAATAATAATAATAATAATAATAATAATAATAATAATAATAATACATTGTATATACCCTCTTGTAAGCAAGATATATTTTCTATCAAAGCAGCTACTGAGAAGGGTCCGAAAAGTGTTATTACTTCTAAGCATGAGGTATTAATTGCTTTAGATAGCACAGCATTTGGAATCCAGACACATACAGTTATATTTTCTTCATAATGTAAGGAATGGTATGCATAACTTGGAAAAGTGAAATAAAATCTTAGACCATTGCAATGTGAAAGATGTTGAAAGAAGGACAATATCTGGTAAAATCTGTTTTGATTATGAAACATGTACAGTATATTATGAAAAATGACACAGTATAGAATAAAGAACCACAAGAGAAAACCACTAAAAGATCTGAGTTAGTACATTGTGATCTGCCTTCCCCAATTGATCCTTCTAAAAGAGAAGGCTTCAGGCTTGCTCTTTTTTTTATTGATGACTTTCCTAGTTCGAAAATAGTGTAATTTATGAAGCACAAAAGAGACAGTAGCAAGTACTGATAATATTTTAGTAGATAGTGCACCTTATGTTCCTTGAAGTTTATCAGGACCGACAATGGCACTGAATTTACGTCAGGCGAGTTAAAACTTTCATAGTGAAAAATCATATCAGGTATGAATTTTTCTATCCATATTAACCTCACCAGAAGAGCTCTCGCGTAGAACAAGATGTTTCCTGTTAGAAGGAGAGCTACCTAAAAAGTTGTGGACGTATGCAGTGAAGACAGCTGTCTGCGTCAGAAATAAATGTTACAGCCCAAGAACAGGAAAGACCATATGTGAAATGACTGAGCAAAATCCAAGCTTGAAGAATATGCACATCTTTGGAACTGTATGTTATGCATATGTAGAATATAAGAAGAAACTGCATACATGTAGTGAACAAGGGGCATTTCTGAGATACGGTACAGTGTGTATTTTCTGAGCGAAAAGATATGAAAAAACTTAACGTTTGTGAAATTCAGTAAGAATTTTAAAGGTAGAAAAAAGATTTCCAGCACCAGTATGTAGAAGAATAACCCATGTAAGAAACTGAAATTGGACAAAGCAAGTAAGTAGATATCTAAAGAGCTGAAGACGAGAAGGAGAATGAACAAAGGAGATACTTTCAAACATAAGCTATGTACTTGGATGACTACGTAATATATAAAGATGATATATCACATGCTGCAAGATGCTCTATTGAATAATTATCATTTGCTAATGCCTGCAGACATAAAAGGAAGCTCCTGAATATTGAGAGTTCCGAAATGAACAACACATTCGAACTAGAAACACTTCCTAAACACAGAAAAGATATTGACGGAATGTGGGTATTTGCCGTGAAACTTAGTTAAGAGAGCACTGAAAAATTCACAGCAAGATACATAGCAAAGGGATAATCGCAAGTCGGGGCTGTGGACTATGAAAGAAACCTTCGCACCAACTACAAGGCAGACTTAGGCTGTACTATATCCATACAATCGATTAAGTTTTTGAAAATACGGGTTAGCAGTGCAGGGCAACAAATGATACTATATATATATATATATATATATATATATATATATATATATATATATATATATATATATATATATATATATATATATATATATATATATATAACAGATTTTGACGAAGCCAAAAATCTATTGTTGGGTGAGGTAGCCTTGTCGTCCTGATGGAAGTTCCTAACAGGTAGCTTTCTAGGGTATATTTGACTCAGTGGTATTCTCAGAGAATTTTACCTTAAGGTATCCAGAATTCTAACTCCTGGAGCGAATATCCCTGAACAATATCACAGGGATATTGCACAATATCAGAGGACGTATTCTTGACAAGTCACATAGCTCTCTTCACTCCGAACAGTATTAACGCATCGATGGGTTACAGTGACAAGAATCTGAAACGAAAATGAAAAGAGAGCCGCTTCCAGTGTGTATGTGATGAAGGCGGTAGCGCCCTCCTTATTCTTTGTAGCGATATACGGGTTGTTACAGATACTGTATTATAGGAAGGGGTCGATAAGCCCTTTTACAATAAAAGGAAGGGCGGGTCCATCAGGACGACATGGCTACCTCACCCAAAAATTGATTTTTCGCTTTGCTCAAAATCCGTTTTTTAGTGCTCAGGCCATTTCGTCCTGATGGAAGTTTACCAGAGCATTACTGTATCTGTGGAATCTCAATCAGTGCCGTACTCTCAAGAAAGTATTTTCCTGGTCCGTCTGGACCTAGACCTATGATGTTACCATCATACATCATTTCATCTAAGCATGAACTATGTTTTTGCTTCCTGCCCCCTACAGGGAAGAGTCATACTAGATTCTGGAAAAAGTGTCGAGGAGTACATAATTATGGATGACAAAGTGACAAGCTTGTATAATGGTCTCACCCCATACAATATAAAGTAAAGTTTGTATAAGAGTCACCAATGTTAGTATGAATTTGTGACACTTTCCCCAATGTGACTACTCTTATAAACTATTGGATAATGGTTGTATCCGCATAGGAACAAATTTTGGCTTCTCTTCCACTATCCCGTTAGGGTACCATGTCAACCCTTCCAAGATAGGGTTAGAGTGAGTGGACTTTTGCTTGAATCAGGGAACAGTCTTCAAAGACATACCGTAATAATAATATCCATATTTTAATCTTAATGCTCAGTACATTTCTAATAAAATGACTGTGGGCGAATAAGACGCAGGGTTCACTATGAACAAGTTTATTGAAATTTAATAAATGTACATATCAAATCAACATTTATAAAATTTATAAAACGTGGATGATATGCGTTAAAGCATAAAGAAAAACAGTCAACAGAAAATATTGTTTTTTCAATTAGGAAATAGATTTGCCACTTCAGTTGATTTATTAATGATAATTATATAGTCTGTATACTGATAATTTACACTAGCGTAAAAAACGCTTGGCACAAGTTTCCGTATTATGCTATAGTTCACCGACGACAATGGAACAGTTCATAAGGACACTTTTGTGGCCTATCGCTCAGTGTGTAGTAACATACAGTGACTACACACGCACCCTCTTAATTAATCGTTCTTAGGTTGCTCCACTAGCTTTGCATAGTGCGTAAAGAACATCTTGGGTGACTACCAGCTGGTGTACAAACAAGGATGTTCAAAGTTCATATAATTAAAGAAATTTTTTGGAAGAGGCTACTTTCCTCGGATCATGACTAACGGGTGTACTGTCTGGATCCATTCTGCGAATAACACGGGTGAGTTTCACCCTTAGTTATAGAAAACTTTGAACCCAGGGTTTCCCTTCTGAACAGCTGTCCTCCCATAAAGTCTGAAGTTTTATGAAGATAGACCTTAGGCACTCCACTGGACATAGAGATGCATCTTCCTTCAGAGGGCAGATCCTCTAGGGACCCCACCTGTTGGTGGGTAGTTTGTTTTTGGTAAGAAACATTGGGTCTAGAAATAGATTCAGTTCTCCCTCCAAGAACTGGACGTGGCCTTCCTCTCTAGAGAGAGCCATTATTTCACTAACTCTGGACCCCAAAGCAAGTACAAGCAGAAGTATGACTTAAATTTCAAGGCCTTCTAAGCGCATTCCTCATTGTTCAATATTTATACACAATGAAGAATCTTATCTACTGACCATGCAAAGGGTCCTTGGAGGCGCTGAAGGGCTAAGCCTAACATGTGCCCTTGTAGATCATTAAGAACGTCGTTAGAAAGGTCGACCTGTAAGGCATATGGCATCTGTCTTGTCAAGGCAGACCTTAACAAAAGAATTGTGTTGGCTGCTAAACCTTGCCCTTGAAGGTGAATGAAGAATATTAAATAGGAATCTGTCTAGATTTCTTTTGGCTTCTTCACCTTAACAAGGGATATCTGTTTCTTCCCTGAAGCCTCATAATGTCTTCTGGATTCCTCCAAAAGTCTGAACTGACTTTTAACACCTAATCTTTTTCTCAACTTTAAGGAGAGAAAATCATGAGATGTAGGTTCCGTGTTTTCTGTGATGAAGCGAAAACAGTCAACTTCTGTACTCGCTGAGACAGGGATGGATCCGGTAGCGGTATGAATTTTAGTCGTAGTCCCAATGACAGAGGGAACCACACGCTATTTGTCCACTTGTGGGCCACTATTGCTCCTTTCCCTTTGAAGGATCTACGCTTATAGAGGACCTTCAAAAGGAGGTTGTGCGGCGGGAGCAGATAAATACTGGACCATCTGTTCCAGTCTAGGGTCATAGCGTCCACTGCCTCTGCTAGCGGATCCTCGTATGGGGACACGTAACGATCTATTTTCTAGTTGTCTTTGGTCGCAAAGAGGTCTATCTGCAGCTCTGGGACTTGACTTGAGATGAAGGAAAATGATCCTGTGTCAAGGGACCATTCTGACTCTATAGGTGTAAACCTGGATAGAGCGTCCGCTGTCACATTGCGGAACCCTCGAATGTGAACTGCTGATATGTGCCATTTCTTCCTTTTCGCCAAACGGAATATGGCCCATATCACTTGGGTGATTTGAGGTGACCTCGGCCCTTGTCGGTTCAGGCATCTCACTACCACCTCTATGTCTAGAACCAGTCTTATGTGGGTCGAGTGGCGAGGAGAAACTTTCTTTAGTGTCAGAAGTACTGCCATGGCTTCTAGTAGGTAGTAGGTTGGCCAGGGCACAAGCCGCCTGTTGAGATACTACCACTAGAGAGGTATTGGATCCTTTGACTGGCCAGACAGTAATGCATTGGATGCCTCTCTCTGGTCACGGTTTATTTCTTCTTTGCCTACACTTAATCAAAATAGTTTGGCCTATTCTTTACTTATTCTCGTCTTTCCTCATACACCTGACTACAATGAGATACTTAACACTTCTTCACCCAAGGGGTTAATTACTGTACTGCAATTTGTTCAGTGTACTTTCCTCTTGGTAAGGGTAGAAGAGACTCTTTAGTTGTGGTAAGCAGCTCTTCTAGGAGAAGGACACTCCAAAATTGAACCACTGTTCTCTTGTCTTGGGTAGTGCCAAAGCCTCTGTACCATGGTCTTCCACTGTCTTGGGTTGGAGTTCTCTTGCTTGAGGGTACACTCAGGCACACTATTCTATCTTATTTAGTTTTTTTTTTCTTCCTCTGGTTTTTTTGAAATGGTGTGTTGGGCCGGCTTAATAGAAGGGCCATGGATGCCTGGTGGTTTATCAAGAGGTTGTCTTTTCCTTTTTCTGATTATTTTTCTTCTCAAAACCATCATTACTGTCCTCCCTTCAGTTGAAGTGGCTATCGTGGAGGGTATTTAGCCTTGCATGGTGTATCGGCTCCTCCATGTTGACCAGTTTTTCCGACTTTTTACTGTAGTCTATGGGTATCATCAATCACTCTATTTATAATTCTGTACATATTGTTTTTGTTATAATTCTTATTAATCTAATTTTCAGGTATGATGTCTCTTTTTTATTTCTATTAATTCTTATGCTGTCTGGAGACATTGAGCGTAATCCGGGACCAGTACGTCCTAGATTTCGTCAATGTCATCTTCTGTATTGCAATATTCGTGGTCTTCATGCAAATATCCAAGACCTTACAGTTGCATCCAGACAGTATGATATTCATTTTTGCTCAGAAACTTTGGTTTCTAATATGAGGCACTCATCTGAGCTCCCTATAACTGGTTTTAAGAAGCCAATAATGTTGAAACGTGATGCCATCCCTAAGGCCAGGTGAATGGCTGTGTATATTAGGACCGAGTACCCTGCTTCTCATAAGTCCTGCTATCATTGTGGATGTCATGAGATTCAGGTAATAAAAGTTTGTGGCAGGCATAACAACTTTTATTTGTGTTCGATCTACCGGAATCCAGACATAGATGGTTCTATCTTCGATTGTCTTCTTACCATTATGGCTAAGATACAAGAAGATGATAGAAAGGCTTCATTTGTCTTTGTTGGTGATATTAATACTCACCATAGAGAGTGGTTAAGTTCTATCTCTCCTACCGATCGCCATGGCTTAAGAGCTTTAGACTTTGCCTCTGAATCAGGCTGTGAGCAAATCATAAATGAAGCTACTCACAGGTCTGGTAATTGCTTGGACCTCATATACACTGACTCCCCTGGCATTATAACTAGTAATGTTAGTTCTCCAGTCAGGACATCTGATCATGCCTTGATTTCATTATTAGTGAAGACTGAGCAGCCTGTCCCTGATATATCATATTCTTGTAAAATTTATATGAAATCCAAAGCAGACTGGAATAGTATTTTACATGATACTTTGTGCTTGAATTGGTCACAATTATATAATAGTGTATATCCTGTTGTCCCTTTGAATGAGAATCTAGTCAACATAATTGATAAGCGTATCCCTTCTCGTGTGCTAAGGTACGGAGTGAAGGACAAACCGTGGTTCAATGATGATTGTAGACGTGCTTATTTGGAGAAACAGGAGGTATATCATCTTTTGAAGGGTAACAGATCAGATTTAACCTGGAACAACCATACTCAGCTTTGAGCTTTTGCTCAGAGAGTTTATGCCTCAACTGAAAAAGGAGTACAATTTAACCATAAAAGAAACACTTTCTGGTACAACTCAGGAACATAAATGGTGGTCTACCCTTAAATCTGCACTCTTTGGTGTAGATGCAACAGTTCCTCCTTTACTTAAACCAGATGGCTCAGTCATTCAGAGTCCAAAGGAAAAGGCAACCCTTTTGGCTGATGTTTTTGACAGTAAACAGAGTAATGAAAAACTCGAACTTCCTCATTCCTGTTTACCTGAGGCTAAACTAACTAGTTTAGCTTTTTGATCTCGTGAGATTAATGCTCTATTGGAGGACCTTGATGCTTATGGAGGTGTAGACCTAAATGATATTTTTCCTTTGTTTTTTATAAAGACAGAAGATTTCTTAGCTCCAAAGTTATCTGTTATTTTGCGCAAGTTAGCAAGAAGAGGAGCTTTTAGCACTAGTTGGAGAATTGGTAATGTTACTCTTCTATGTAAATGTGTTTGTGGTATCTCAAATCCTACTGATTACCACCCAATTTCCATAACTCCCATACTATCTAAAGTTTTTGAACGTCTTCTGGCAAAACGTCTTAATAGGTTTGCTGAAGGTAATCATCTACTCCCTAGTTTGCAATTTGGTTTCGTAAAGGCCTTGGAGCATGTGATGCCCTTCTCACAATTTCCAATGCTGTACAGAAATCCCTTGATTGTGGTCGGGAAGTTGGTATGATTTGCCTTGATTTTAGTGCTGCCTTTGACCGTGTTAATCATGAGGCCCTTGTTTTCAAATTGAAACAGTTGGGAGTGGGTGGGTCTTTTCTTAGCATTATTATTGATTTTCTATGTTATAGATCTCAAAGAGTTGTTGTTGATGGGCACCATAGTGATTAAAGGAACGTGATATCCGGTGTTCCACAGGGTAGTGTTCTTGGCCCATTACTTTTCATACTATATACACATGACATGTTTTTTGGCGTAAAAAACCAGCTCGTTGCATATGCAGATGATGCTACTCTCTTTGGATCAGTTCCATCCCCTGAATGTAGATCTAGGGTTGGTGAATCCCTTAATAGAGATTTAGCTAGAATTAGTGCATGGTGCAAATTATGGGGTATGAAGTCGAATCCTAATAAAACTCAAAGTATGATTGTAAGCAGGTCAAGGACGGTGGCTCCTCAACTTCCGGATCTCAGTATTGATAATGTTTCTTTAAATATGTATGACTCTTTCAAAATTTTAGCTGTGATTCTCGACAGCAAATTTACTTTTGAGAAACATATAAGGTCTGTGTCTTCTTCAATTGCACAAAAAATAGGCTTATTGAGAAAGTCTTTCAAGATTTTCGGTGATCAATCTATTCTGAAGAAGTATTTTAATTCTTTCATTCTACCTTGTTTTGAGTATCGTTCTCCTTTCTGGTCTCCAGCTGCTGATTCTCATCTTATTTGTTGGACAGAAACTTACGGTCTATTAGATTTTTTATTCCTGATCTAGATATTAATCTCTGGCACCGTCGTTCAATTAGTTCATGATGCATGCTTCATAAGATTTTTCATAACTCTGTCCATCCTTTACATTCAGATATCCCTAGACCACTGGTTCCCAAACTATCATACCTGACGCCCCCTTTTTGCTTTCAGTAGACCCGTAGCCCCCCCCCCTCCCCTCTCCTTTTTTTTATATGAAATGATTTTCACATTTATTTCTTAGCATTGTACAGAAAAACAGATTTCTGTTTGTATTACATTTTAAGAATGAAAGCCACTCAAACAAATAATAGTACATTTTAGTAACTAAAAACGAATCATTTGGTTCAAAGTGAGCGAAAAAAAGTTTGAACATTAGCAAATTGGCAAAATTGAGTTGCAATTTTAGGAATATATAATTTGAAAACATGGCATATAATATTTGGAAATACTTATGAGACTAAGTCATAATTTCTTGTCAAATTTAGTGAGATGGATGCTGCTGCTTCTTCCTCACAAGATCATAAATTCTAGTATTAAAGGATGACAGCGCACAACACAAGTTATTTTCTACATCAATTCGGTTGCGCTGTTATATTTTCAGAACAACAAGAGCTGAAAATCCTGCTTCACAAAGATAAGTACAAGAAAAGGGATGAATCGCACGAAGTGCTTCTTCACCTACTTTTGGGCACATGGGAAGATATTTCACCCCAAACTCTTCTAACTTCATTGTTTGAGTCCCTTTTCACCCTTGAGTCACATTTAAAATCGATGGCTTTCTCTTGCAGTGATTCCAGTAGCAACTCCACATCAGTGTTAAATGGATTCTACACCAATGGTCAAAGAGAATTCTCCATTGAGACATCTGGAAAATAGTGTATAAATTCCTCAGCAAGGGAATCCAGATGTGATAAAACCTCTTTTGTCACATCATACTGCTCAATTTTTCTCTTCTCAGACAAGAGCTCATTCAGGTGTGAGAACGATGAAAAGTTCCCAACTTGTATTTTTCTTTTTCAAAGATGAATTTTGTCTGTGAAAGCTCTGATTACATCAGAGTGTGCAATGATGTTTGTGTTTCTTTGTTGTAATTCCTTGTGACTGCTATAATTATACTTTGCACGCATATAATGACAGATATTTGTTCTTTTAATAATTTTATTATTCTATTAAACAAGTAATTTCGGTCAGATGACTTCACGCCCCCCTTGTATCGTCCTCACAACACCCTAGTGGGGCGCGACCCCCAGTTTGGGAACAACTGCCCCAGACAATTCTATCCTGTTCGTAATACTAGGCAGGCAGTTAATTCTAATAGCCAGGCCTTCTCCATCACGAGGCTCAATACTACGCAGTACTCTAGAAGTTTTATTCCAGCTGTTACCAAGTTGTGGAATGATCTTCCTATTTGGGTGGTTGAATCAGTAGAACTTCAAAAGTTCAAAGTTGGAGCAAATGCTTTTTTGTTGACCAGTTTATTTATGACATATTTGTTTTTGATGTTGTTAATAGTTTATATATGACATGTCTGTTTTGACGTTGTTACTTATTTTAGAATGATTTATTGTTAATTTGTTCTCATCATTTATTTATTTCCTTATTTCCTTTCCTCACTGGGCTATTTTTCCCTGTTGGAGCCCCTGGGCTTATAGCATCTTGCTTTTCCAACTAACGTTGTAGCTTGGATAGTAATAATAATAATAATAATAATAATAATAATAATAATAATAATAGAAAGTTGATGCGAAATGACTTGAAAAGATTGGACCAAGCTCCTTGGACTCTCATCTGATGAGAGTGACTTTCCCAGCCTTCCTTTGAAGCGTCTGCGTGGATAGTTACTGATGGGGGAGGAGGTTGAAGAAGTATTGATTTCTTCAATTGCTTGGCATTGGACCACGGCTTGAGAAGTGTTTACAGTAAAGTCGGTAGTGGTATTATTAGATCTCTTTGTGCGTTTGATGCGTATTTTCTCCAGAATCTTGTTGCTTCCTTAAGCTGTGCTCTTAGCACTGGATCTGTTATCGAAGCAAACTGTAGAGAGCCCAGCACTCTCTCCTGTTCGGGTCTTGATATCCATTTGGATTTCAACAGTCTCTTGACAGATCCTGCTATTTCTTTCTTCGTCTCACCAGGAATGGAAAGTCTATGTGAATCCAAATTCCAGGGGATTCTCAACCACTGAAATTTTTAAGCTGGAGAAAGACAAGACTTTTTGATGTTGATCTTGAATCCCAGACGTTCCAGGAACTGGATCACTATATTAGAAGCTTACATGCATTCTGTTCTGGATGCTGCCCACACCAGCAATTCCTCCAAGTAGGCTACTACTTGTACCCCCTTCAGGCGTAATTGATGGACGGCTGCGTTCGCGAGCTTCGTGAAAATCCTTGGGGCTATTTTTAGCCCGAAAGGCATGGCGCTGAAGGAGTAAAGTTTTCTATGTAACTTGAAGCCTAGGTAGGAGGAGAGGTGGCGATAAATTGAAATTTGCCAATAAGCATCAGAAAAGTCTATAGACACAGTATATGCCCTTCTGGGCACTAGGGTCCTTATGTGTTGAAGCGTGAGCATTTTGAACTTGTAGTTCACCATGAACTTGTTGAGTGGCGACAAGTCTAGCATGACTCTGAGTTTTACTGAGTCCTTCTTTGGAAACCAAAACAGCCCTCCATGGAATTTTATGGACTTAACTTTCCGGATTACTCTTTTGTCTAAGAGTTGACGGACATATTCTTCCAGAACAGGGGATGAGTGTTGGAAGAATGGAAGAAATTGAGGTGGAGGACTGTTCCAGCTCCAACCTAGTCCATATTTAATTAGGCTGTGGGCCCAGAGATCGAAGGTCCAGCGATCCCTAAATAGCTGTAGTCTCCCTCCTACTGTAAGTATCTTACTTCTGCTGTTGTGGACTTGAGGCCTTACCTCCTTGACCGCGTCCTCCCCTGTATCCAATTCCTCTTGAAGGGCATCTAGAAGAACCTCTGGTGTTCCTCTAGCTCTCGAACGAAAGGAAGAAGTCTGCCCTTCGAACACTGGGTTAATAACTGGCGACTGTGTCGCCACTTGTTGAGGTACCAGCTGGTACCTGGTTGGAGGTTGTGCCATTATCTGAGGCACCGCGGTCACAGGAAGTTGTTGTTGCTGTTACTGTCGGTAGGGTTTAGCCGGCCGAGAGGATGGCCTAGGCCTTTTTGTCTTCCTTTTGGGTTGGGGACCCTCATCCGGAGAAGACTTTCTCTTAAGATCTAAGCCTCACTTTTTGAGAAGGTTCCTATTCTCTGTGGCGGCCTTGTCTAATACCTCTTTAACCACTTCATTGGGAAAGAGGTCTTTACCCCGAATACGAGAGGAGATCAGTTTCCTCGGTTCGTGCCTCACCGCAGTCGAGGCGAACACGATCCCTCGTAACTGTGGCCAGATGGGTTTTGTCCATTACCATGAAAATGTCCTGGTTTTTTGGGGTTCACTCGCCATCGTTTCTAGTGTCATTTGCAACGACATCGATGCCGCCAGTCTTTCCTTTGTCTCTTGCTCCCTACGCAAGAGAACTTCCGACAGTTTTTGAAGTGCCTCACCGAACTGGCGTTCAGCAATATCAGCTTCCAGCTTCCCGACTGAGAAGGCATGGTGTACGTCCTTCCAGTCTTCTTGGTCCATGGGCAAGGTCAGAGATAATGGCTTGCACTCCTCCAATAAAGGGCATGGTTTCCCTGCCTCCACTGCCTTTAAGGCTGCCTTATATCCCTTTTCCAAGAAGGGGAAGGCTATGGTAGGAGAGGCCACAAAGGAGGGAAGCTTCTTACTCAAGGCGGGCACCTTTGAGTTAGTGAAGCCCCTCTCTTTCATCGAGCTCGTTAGTAACATCTGAGCTTTAATATGGTCACAAACTATGACCTCCTTCAGCTCCGTCTCCTGCTTTGAGGCTCGCTCCTTCCTAAGACGGACATAGCAGTCCAGATAAGAATCTTTGTTGGGCCCATATTCCACTTCTTCGAGGGGAATTGCTCCCAACTTTTCTGAGATCACGATCTTCCCGGTTGTCATTGGTATGTGTTCAGCATACCTCCAAGAATTGGTATCAGAGCACAAAGAAAGATTCTTCATGCTGAGCAGCTTCTGGGGCCCACATGATGCTGCAAGTCTACGTATCTCCAGTTTCATTGCAGCTTCCTTCTCATTATTCTTCCATTGAATTTGTTGGATCATCTCAACAATGGAAGAAAGAGTCCTTCCCAGTTCATCTGGGATAGCACACGATGTAGAAAGAACAGGTTCTGGGTCCGAAACCGTTGTAACCGACACTTCGTCGATTTCTTCCCCTTCTACTTGAGGAGCCTGTAACAGCTCTTCCTCCTGTCCTTCTCTTAGAAGGTCCTTCTCAGTATAATGCGATACCTCCGACATCCTATCGTCCAATTGGATGTCTTGAAGGGCGGCCGAGACTTCAGAATCTAATGGATTCTGGGCAGTTGGTATCTCCACCCGAGGCTGGAGGATGATTGCATCAGTCGATGCTTTAGGGAAAAGGTAGGCCCTCATCTTCTCATTTGGAAGGTAGGGGCCTGAGGTGTTTTTCTGAAAATTCCTCACCCAGGATCGTAACATTTCCCTGGCAGCATCCCTTGACTCCGTCGACTTACGGTCGTCAAAAGCTTCGGTAATCAGGTTAGAACAAACTGTACAAACCTGGTGGTCCCAATACCGGATATCACCTCTGGAGGCTGCGTATGCTGCGTGACTGCTGCAAAGTTGATGTCCACAGAAGTTCTTACTGTGGACATTATAGAACACTCCCGCACTTCGGATGGTCCTCCTGTAAAGAGAAGAAAAATCCATGAGTATCAAGTGAAGGCTTTCACTTATATTGAAACATTTAGCTTATATAGGAAAGCTATAAACGAAAGAAGGAAAGACACATACTTGTATTCCCTGTCCAGTCAATTGCTGAAACCTCCCGAGATATTAAAACTAAGGGTAATTCTATTCTAGAATACCTTATGTAATTTCCTAAACGGCAATATAAGGTGCGGTTCTATTATACAGATAGAACCACTAGGATTAAGCCAAAGGCTTACAGAGGGCGAGATGGATTGAACTTAGCCTCCGGAGGAGAAAAGAACAATCAGAGATGTGCGAAAGTATACTACTGAACCTAGATTACTAAACTAGGTAAGGTGAGAATCGATTACCTAATTCACTGAAACAATCTCGTATAAAATCTTGGAAAGAACATTAAACAATATCTTATATGTATAAAATATTTGCCTATAGTTTCAATAATATAACACTCGGAAAAAGTTATATCATGTATGAAAGTACTAGGGCCAGATGCCTAGGCTACTAAGCCTCACGAAGGGCAAGATCAGTTACCTAAATCACTGAACAAAAAAGGACGTTATAATATAACCATTCCTAGAGGAGCTAAATAGCTAGATTATTAAAGCATAACAAACCGGGAACGTCGCTCAAGCTAACTAAATGACCCATAAATAGCGAGCGATAGCATCCAGGATGCCTCTGGTAGGCAACAGCTCTTGTTTACGTTAATATCACTTTTGATTTAATTAAAACGACAAGAGCTTACATTTATACATAGTAAAGATAATGCTCAACTTTCCAGAGGCAAAAGAGGTCGGAGAAGTCATCAAAATGTTGAATTAGAAATCCAAAATAACGAGAGAGCACAAGGGAAAGAACTGAATAGTAGAGCTACACGAATAGGAATAAAGAGAGCGCTACCGCCTTCATCAGATACACACTGGAAACGGAATAGGAGAGATGCCTTATAGGCGGCTCTCTTTTCATTCTCGTTTCAGATTCTTGTCACTGTAACCCCTCGAAGCGTTAGTACTGTTTGGGGTGAAGATAGCTATGTAACGTGTCAAGAATACATCCTCAGATATTATGCGATATCCCTGTGAGATTATCTAGGGATACAGTATTCGCTCCAGCAGTTAGAATTCTGGATACCTTAAGGTAAAATTCTCTGGGAATATCACTGTAGGCAAATATACCCTAGAAAGCTACCTATTAGAAACTCCCATTAGGATGACATAGCCTGAGGCCCCCCCCCCTCGCTAAAAACAAATATATATATATATATATATATATATATATATATATATATATATATATATATATATATATATATATATATATATATATATATATATATATATATATATATATATATATATATATATATATATATATATATATATACACGCGCACACTTTCAAAAAAATAATTTACAGGTAAACGTGGATTCCCACTTTTTAAAAGTAATATTATTCAATTTAAATGGAAAAATCTAAATTAACTTTACTTGGTAGAAATTCAACATTTCCAAGATAGATGTTGAAATCCATAATAATGAAATCCGCTCAGCATTGTTGTTTTCTAAAATAAAATATTTCATGAAACCAAACTTACAGTTTGGCCTGGTGAAAAAATTCATGATTTTCCCCTTTTTAGAGAATCCCATTTTTTTTTTTTTTTTTTTTTTTTTAAGAGTCTCAATACACCAACACACTTTAGTTAAATTTCAGACAAAATGTAAAATGTAAAAATTTTCATTTTATTTTCTCTATTTTCTGGTTGATATATATCCTGAAACGAAAGAGCAGAAATTTCTTTAGACATTAATTAAGAGATTTTAGAATCCGTGTGCGAAGTATGAAATGTTTCATGTATATTCATTTGTTATTTAATTAATAGAGACGAGATACAGTCTTAGTTTTAATGCATTTTTATATAGCACGGGAATTCGGCGTTTCTTATACGTTCTTAAAATACAAATCTTTCAGCTTCTAAAAACTTCCACTCATTTTAAAAATAAAATTTTTGGCAAAGGTGAGATGAAACGTAATTCTTCATTTTGTGCGATTTCATTCCATTGAAAAAAATTCTTATCTATAAAATTTGTGGTATAAAGTAAAATCTTTCCGTAAGCCAAATATGCAATGTCTTAGTGTATTCATGGAATATTAGTCACTACAAATATACGTTAAAAAAGTTGAAGAGCAGATAATTATTAATCAGAGGACATTTAATTATAATTGTTATAAAAGGATGAGGCTAAATTTTCCTGACAGTAGCACACAATTTCTCTTATAAAAATATTTATAAATAAATAAGGCTGGATTAAAACCTGTCTACATCGGCTATAATTGTTTTTCCAATTATTTGTTTGATATTGATGATCCACCCTCCGAAAATGAATGAATGATAAATCATATTGATAATAATGATAGAAACTTTTATTGCACAAGTAAACTATATCTAGCTTAATTACTCTTCAGGTATAAAAAGAAAAGGACTGAAGAACATGGGCCTGCTGGGCTTATGATTAACAGGTCTAATCAAATAAATCTTTGATAAAACAGATTTCGTTTGGCTATGAACTGGATTGATGGATTTATTTTAAGTATTCTGGCATCTTGACATCAAAGGTCATTGCCACACATATCGTTTGTTATAAATAAAGAATGAAAAGAAATTCCAGTTAAAACCATGAAAGAATAGATGTCCTTTCAAAAGTTAAATATCTTTCAAATAAATCTAAAGATAACGCTAGCATAGTAAAACACCTCCTGCCCAAGAATCTTGGCAAGGACAAACCTGCTATCCTCACCTCGAGCCTGAAACAGATATTCCGTTAACACGTCAAGTATATATTGTAATTTCATAATATAATTAATTGATTCTAATAAGATCCATTTCATCAGACAGCCATTCTATCAATAATGCATTTAATAGGATATATTCTTATGATTTGAATTTTTAAAAGGAATAATTTTTCTCAGTCTTTATCTTCAAGCAATAATTACCCTTTTATGGTAAATCCATTTACTTCCAATTGTCTTATTCCCTAATATTGGCGGTCTGATAATCTCTTTCCAAGTTCAATTTCACTTCGCCTTAAAACTTCTTTCATTATTCTTTTCAAGATATTACGCTCTCTTTCTCATCAAGGATATAAGTAATCTAATTCTCTTCTGAAAAATTTGTTATCTCATTGAGGTCACAATTTGGTGTGACAAGTATATAGACTGATAATTTGTATTTGTGTATTTTCCATTTTAATCATTTGTTGAAAACCCTTTAAACTAGACTCTCCTTTAAGATTCCTCAAAGGACGTTCCATTTAAGTTATTTAGGTAGAGGAATCGTCTGATATATATATATATATATATATATATATATATATATATATATATATATATATATATATATATATATATATATATATATATATATATATATATATATATATATATATATATATATATATATCTATTTTATTAATACCCACACACACACACACACACACACACACACACACACACATATATATATATATATATATATATATATATATATATATATATATATATATATATATATATATATATATATATATATATATATATATATATATATATATATATATATATACTGCATATATATACATGGTGTGTGGGTATAGAAGGAAATCAAAGTACTAAAAATTAAACATGAAACCTATGTAATTCACCATAAAATATAATACTGCATTACTTTCAGACACTCCAATTCCGCATGAAATAATTTTATGCTTGATCGAAGGCAAGCAGAATTCATTAATCCTGGAACTCAGCAAATTAGTAGTCTAATTGAAATTTTCCACTGGTTCAATTCCAGCACTTTGATGGATCTTTGGTCACCTTTTACTCGGAATTATCCTACTGAGTATAAGGAATTTCATTATCTAAGTGGTGTTTTACTCTTAGATGTCCACGTTTACGATAAATCTATATTTTATAGAATTTATTTTTTTTCCAAAGGAATATTTGTTATAATCTCTGAGGATAATTACCCATAATAGTAGGGATGGTAAGTAAATGAATCGTCAATGTAAGTTTTTAAGGTTTTCAACTATTTCAAGACTATTAGCCAGTAACTAGCTTTCGTATTCTAGTTTATTTAAGTCTGAACAAATAAAGATAACTTTTAATTCCATTTTCCAAAACTTTCTTTTCTTGTGTTTATTCTTAATAAAGCATGAAATTTATCGACATTGGTTCATATCTATATGAAACTCTAAATACATTAATCTTTCCTCTGTCTATCTATTTATCTATTTCCAGTTTATATATCACTATGTGGTGCAGGCGATATCTCTTCTAGTTATCGTACTGTGTATGTTACCAGGTCAAATCTACGAAAAGTTGCGATTTTATAATTATATAATTAACACAAGAAATAAGTAATTAAACCGAAAAGGAAGCCCGAAACAAGTTGATTATTTGGAAAATGATATGAAAAGTTTGTTTTCATTACAGCTCACCTGAACGGAAACGAGTGAATATTTCACCAGGTGATTACTGGATGTGCAATTCCACTCATTTCCGCTTTAGCAAACGATTCTAACGCTTCCCCAATTTCCCTAATCTGACGAGGTGGGAATCGCTTTTCGAATGCAGGAAAGCCAAAGTGAAGAAAAGAAAACTCATTATAAAGACATACTCAGGTTGTGTTGATATGATAATCATATATATTTGTTCTGTTCTTTGCAAATAAAGTTAATGAGAATAGAGAAATAATTTCGTTAAATTTGGTTATCTTAATTGGTGGGGAAACATTTCAATATCCATCAATTGGTTAAA
Source organism: Palaemon carinicauda (assembly GCF_036898095.1). Taxonomy (NCBI): domain Eukaryota; kingdom Metazoa; phylum Arthropoda; class Malacostraca; order Decapoda; family Palaemonidae; genus Palaemon; species Palaemon carinicauda. The sequence goes on from NC_090736.1 coordinate 34,242,145, forward strand.
GTTAGGTTCATTGTAAGGAATATATTTAAGGGTTATGTGTGTGTGAGTGTATGCAGTTTGTTTCATCTCCTTTGGTGTAATACTTTTTCTCTGGAGAAACCGTGTTAGTAAAAACGTTTCAATATTGAACAAATATTTGCACATGCGCACACTCGCAAACTTCCCCTTTTCAACATACTCCCTTTGTTCCTAACCTGGCCAGACCCTGATATCTGATTAAAGGTCACTTTTGAATGACAGCGGCAAGGGGCAGTGACAATACCGTAGAGATTGACTATCTATACACATGATCAGTGCCCAAGCCCCCTCTCAACCCAAGCTAGGACCAGGGAGGGCCAGGCATTGTGTTACGTACGTGCAAAACTAAAAATTCAGAGAAATGCTAAACCAAATACCATTACCAGTTAGGTTGTATATAATGATATTTCATATTTTAAAAGTTATGTTTATTAGGGTACGTTATTTAACGTACCCTTGTTGGCAAGAAAATTCAGTGATATCAAAATTCAATATTCAGCTTCAATCCACATTAACTGAACAATTCCGTCGTTATTACAGAAGTACTAGACACGTATCTTAGCACAGAATGCAAGAGGTATCATGATCAGTTGGTTTTAGACCAGAAACTTCTAAGCTCAATTTTCTTTGATTTAGAAGTTTTGTTTCCAATCATCCTGTATTTGTGAAAATATGCATTGTAAAGTAAAACTCACTAATGGAAATAAGGATAATTCTGATCTATCTATGTAAATATCTCTTGTCAGTATGTAATAAAATCTAGGGAAAAAAAAACATTGAGACGTTTTATGATGAAGTTTACCAAAACTTACATAACTGATGATATATGATGCTATCAGTCAGTACTATTGGGAAAATAATTCCTTTGGCAATGATTTCTTATGCATTCTAATACTCTCTCTCTCTCTCTCTCTCTCTCTCTCTCTCTCTCTCTCTCTCTCTCTCTCTCTCTCTCTCTCTCTCTCCATAACATACACCGTTAAAATAACAGTACTTTTAATCAGAAAATCTCCGTAAAAGTATACTGTTCTCAACCATATCTCCGCAAAATACAGGCGACCTTAATTTTACCTTTCTTTGTTATTATCTTTAACGGGTTGATGACCGTAATATCACTCCTATCCGCTTTTAAAACGGTAAAAATCCTGGAATAAATGTTGCCAGGCATTTACCGATTTTATTAATGCAGATTTTAACAGTGCATCTTCTTTATTTCATCATAATTCAAATTCACGATGAGAATTAATGCCCCACACCACCCTCCCATATATTTTATCAATTACCCTGAGACTGGGTCGATGAGTCCTAAAGATAAAATGACCTTCGGTTGGGCGCCATTGTTCTTATCGCATTTTTGTGAATTAAAGAGAGATTGTAAGACACCAACCTAAATAGAGCTTTGCGTGACTTTAGCCTGTCTTTTCCCCAATGAAAACTACCTCACTCATCACGGAGAGGGACGGTCGCGATATTAGGGAGGAGTCGGGAAGAGATGAAGGAAAGGGAGGGAAGAAACAAAGGAAAAATAGGGAAGAGATGATGGAAATATAAGGGAGAGATGAAGGAAAGATACGAAGGAGTAGAAGGAAATATGAGGAGGAGATGTAAGAAAGATAAGGAAAAGATGAGGGAAAGATAGGGAAGAAACGAAGGAAAGATAGGGAAGAGATGACGGAAAGATAACGAAGAGATGAAGGAAAGATAGGGAGGAAACGAAGGAAGGATGGGGAAGAGACGAGAAGAGACGAAAGAAAAATTGAGAAAAGTGACGGATGAGACGAAGGATGGAGAAGGAAAGAGATGAAGGAAAAAAGGGTAAAAATTAAAGAAAGATGGGGAAGAAACCAATGAAAGATGGGGAGGAGTTAAAGGAAAGATGAGGAAGAAACGAAGGAAAGCTGGGGAATAGACGAAGGCAAATTGAGAAGAGATAAAGGAAAGTGACGGATGAGACGAAGGAAAGAGAAGAAGGAGAGAACGGGGATAAATGAAGGAAAGATAGGGAAGAGATGAAGGAAAAAGACGGAGGAGACGAATGAAAGGGAAAGAAGAGATGAAAGCAAGGGATGAAGGAGAGAGGGGGAAGTGATGAAGGAAACAGAGGAAAGAAATGAACGATTGGAATAGTTAATGGGGTTTAAAGGATACGAGATATGAATAAGATTAATACTAATCACAATCAATTCATTCATAGATCGTTTTCTCTATTAAAATAAAGCTTGGAAACCTCCACTTCCCTTTTCCTTTCTGGTGGCAATTTAGTAACGTCCCTGACTATTGATCGCCAGGCTGGGGTTCGTTAGTTCTTTTAGTTGCTGTAATCTCACCATCCTTGTTCGCGGGTTAGGGGGAGCCTATACGTCTACCTGGTGAGTCATCAATAACCATTGACTGGCCCTCTCTGTTCCTTCCCTGGATGGAGAGGGTGCTTGGGCGCTGATCATATGTATATATGGTCAGTCTCTAGGGCATTGCTCTGTTTACTAGGGAAATATCACTGTCCCTTGCTTCTGCCATTCATAAGCGGTCTTTAATCTTAGTTTATTATAGATGTCTTTTAACATTTCATCATCGAGGAAAATTTCGTTTATTAAAGGAAGCATTTGCATATCAAAGAGGAAAAATGAGGCTTTGTTTAATGTGTGAAATAAGTTATTTCCAATTCCAATATCGATCTGTTATTATTTGTTCACGAAGGAAATGTCAGCACAAAAAATGTGAAATCTCTGTGAATGCATAAAATTCCATCAACCTTTCGAAACCGAATCCGTAATTGCTCATAGTTTTATGACTTCATTTCATGAGAACGTGCTTTAATTAACATTACAGAAATTTTGCTTTTATCTTCTTTTAGTGTTCTGTCCTAACCGACAATGGAGCCAGCAAACATACAAGGTTCAGTCGCACTGAAGATGATTTTTTTTCCTTGACAGGAGACCCATATCATATTGTATCTGAAAATTATTTAGGATTCATATTAACTCTAGTGAGATGATAATCTTGCTAGTCCGATGAAGATTTGAAGTAAACAACATATATTTCTCTCTCTTGAAAGTAAATCATCGTCTACAGTGGCACTGTACTTGACCACTAATTTTAAACTTCGCAGATACTAATTTCGTAGACTGATAGATGCAAATGGTTTGGGTATATTTATTGCATCATTTAACGCCTTATAATTCCTGCCACTTTTTTTCACTTTCCCTGACTTTTGTAGGGATAAATATATTTATGTTAAATAAGAAAAAATAATCCCTGATATTTTTACAAAATAATTATTGATAAAGGATTCACCAGTCAACCTTTTGATCCAAAAGAATTATACTCTGGGGGTGAAATATGATACAATTTTTTTCTTTCTTCTTTATGTATGCCGGCATTTATTGATAAGCTTGCGAGGAGCTGCGTTAGTGAGGTCTTCATCATCCGTTTCTCCTTACACGAGATTAATGGATATTCTCCGTGAGAGGATCATTTCCTTGTACCACATTGATAACGCAGAGGGCATATTGTACCAGGGATTAAGTGGAGTACATTATTATTATTATTATTATTATTATTATTATTATTATTATTATTATTATTATTATTATTATTATTATTATTATTACTTACTTACTTACTTACTTACTTACTTACTTACTTACTTACTTACTTACTTACTTACTTACTTATTAAGCTACAACCCTAGTTGGAAAAGTAGGGTGCTATAAAGGCTAAGGGCTCCAACAGGGTATATAGCCCAGTGAGTAAAGGAATTAAGGAAATAAGCTATAAGAAAAGATTAAGGACAACAATAACATAAGAATAAATCTTTAATATATAAACTATGAAAACTTCAAAATAGCAAGCGGATATAAACTTCAAAACAACAAGGGGAATAAAAAGAAGATAGAATGGTGTTCCCGATTGTACCCTCAAGCAAGAAAACTCTAATCCAAGACGGTAGAAGACCATGGTACAGAGGCTATAGCACTACCCAAGACTAGAGAACACTGGTTTTTTTTTTTAAGACTGTCCTTCTCCTAAAAGAGCTGCTTACCATAGCCATAAGATATGGGTTACACTAGAGAAAAACTATCACTTAGAAATTATTATTATTATGCTGATTATTATTATTATTATTATTATTATTATTACTATCCAAGCTACAACCCTAGTTGGAAAAGCAGGATGCTATAAGCCCAGGGGCTCCAACAGGGAAAAATAGCCTAGTGAGGAAAGGAAATAAGGAAATAAGTAAATGAAGAGAATAAATTAACAATAAATCATTCTAAAATAAGAAACAACGTCAAAACAGACATGTCATATAATAAACTATCAACAACATCAAAAACAAATATGTCATAAATAAACTATAAAAAGACTATGTCCGCCTGGTCAACAAAAAAACATTTGCTCCAACTTTGAACTTTTGAAGTTCTACTGATTCAACCACCCGATTAGGAAGATCATTCCACAACTTGGTCACAGCTGGAATAAAACTTCTAGAGTACTGCGTAGTATTGAGCCTCGTGATAGAGAAGGCCTGGCTATTAGAATTAACTGCCTGCCTAGTATTACGAACAGGATAGAATTGTCCAGGGAGATCTGAATGTAAAGGATGGTCAGAGTTGTGAAAAATCTTATGCAACATGCATAATGAACTAATTGAACGATGGTGCCAGAGATTAATATCTAGATCAGGAATAAGAAATTTAATAGACCGTAAGTTTCTGTCCAACAAATTAAGACGAGAATCAGCAGCTGAAGACCAGACAGGAGAACAATACTCAAAACAAGGTAGAATGAAAGAATTAAAACACTTCTTCAGAATAGATTGATCACCGAAAATCTTGAAAGACTTTCTCAATAAGCCTATTTTTTGTGAAATTGAAGAAGACACAGACCTTATATGTTTCTCAAAAGTAAATTTACTGTCGAGAATCACACCTAAAATTTTGAAAGAGTCATACATATTTAAAGAAACATTATCAATACTAAGATCCGGATGTTGAGGAACCACCGTCCTTGACCTACTTACAATCATACTTTGAGTTTTGTTAGGATTCAACTTCATACCCCATAATTTGCACCATGCACTAATTCTAGCTAAATCTCTATTAAGGGATTCACCAACCCTAGATCTACATTCAGGGGATGGAATTGATGCAAAGAGAGTAGCATCATCTGCATATGCAACAAGCTTGTTTTCTAGGCCAAACCACATGTCATGTGTATATAGTATAAAAAGTAATGGGCCAAGAACACTACC